>NW_020172630.1:19639-56961 GCF_003031525.2 Neophocaena asiaeorientalis asiaeorientalis | reverse complement strand
AGCCGCATAGCACAGGGAGATCAGCTCGGTGCTTTGTGATCTCCTGGAGGGGTGGGATAGGGAGGGTGGGAGGGAGGGAGACACAAGGGGGAAGAGATATGGGAACATATGTATATATATAACTGATTCATTTTGTTGTAAAGCAGAAACTAACACACAATTGTAAAGCAATTATTCTCCAATAAAGATGTTAAAAAAATAAAATAAACTGTAAAAGAAATAAGAGAGAGAGAACTAAAGAAAACCAAGTGTTTCAATTTTAAAAATAGGACTAAAATAGTAAGGTTTATTTAAATCTCTGAATGCTGGATTTGGTATCAATAAAGATGTTAAAAAAATAAAATAAACTGTAAAAGAAATGAGAGAGAGAACTAAAGAAAACCAAGTGCTTCAATTTTAAAAATAGGACTAAAATAGTAAGGTTTATTTAAATGTCTGAATGCTGGATTTGGTATCTAATAAGCAGATGATTATTTAGAGCAAATTAAAATAAAAGTCAAAACTTATCTGAGCAAATTTAACCAGAGCAGCAGGGTTTGCACAGAGTACAGAAATGTAGTCCAAGAGGGAAGAGATATGGGAACATATGTATATGTATAACTGATTCACTTTGTTATAAAGCAGAAACTAACCCGCCATTGTAAAGCAATTATACTCCAATAAAGTTGTAAATAAAAAAAAAAGAAAAAGAATTATAACTAAGGGTCTTAATATATTTGGAGTAACTATGAGAATAATTAAACTGTTTGTAATAAAACCTTCAGACAAAAAGAAATTCAATATTTCCAATGGAAGGCAAGACAGAGGAAAATAGAATATAAAATGGGTGATAAATAGAAATACTAAATATGAGTGTAGAAATAATATAATGTCTATTTTAATATATATAAGGGAATCAAAATAACCAATCAAAAGATAGATTGCAATATCTGGCAATTACAATATTACAATATTAGATTATAATATTTTCATTACTAAAGATACACTTAAAACACAAGGATATAAAAAGACTAGAAATAAAGAAATGAGAAATCATAACTAGGCAAAAAGAAAAATCCAAAAAATCCAGATAATTTTAATATTGGAAAAAATAGAATTAAAGGTGAAAAAATAACAAAGGATAAGTAGGAACTATATACAAGTAAAAATTACAACTTAAGAGGTTACAACTATAGGGACCATATATTCACCAAACAATGTAGCCTCAAAATAAATAAAGCAACAACTGACAGAATTAAGTAAGAAGTAAAAAATTCAATAAAGTTGAATATTTAAATATAACTGCTTCAGATTTAAATAATCAGCAGATGAGTAAAAATATAGAAAATTTGAAAAATATGACTAATAGGCTCATTAAGAGAGAGAGAAAAAAGTTTACACACAACAAGTGGTAAATATGCATTCTTTTAAGTGTATAAGCCTAAAATTGGCCAGGTACTAACCACAAATAAAGCTTCAACAAATTCCAAGGCTCAAACTTCATAAACACTATGTTCTCTGAACATAATACATTAAAACTGTATTAAAAACCAATACAAAAGTTTGGAGGACTTTTTTAAAATTTTGGCCACACCTCACGGCTTATGGGATCTTAGTTCCCCAACCAGGGATCGAACCTGGGCTCTGGCAGTGAAAGCACAGAGTTCTAACAACTGGACCACCAGGGAATTCCCAGAGGACTTCTGTTTAAAATAAATGTTGACTGTATCCATAGACCCATTAAATTAGCAGTAAAGTTTGCTTTGTTGTAGTATGTGTGTCTGTCTGTGTGTGTGTGTCCATGTATATACATATGTGTATTAAGATCTAAACCTACAAGAACAAGAAGAATGGACAAGAGTCAACAGCAAGAGACATCCCAAAAGCATATGAACTGTTGACACCAGGCACCTATGAAAGCTGATGTGAAGGTGAGGTTCTGTTTAAAAGCAGGTAGATTCACCAATATCCTCTGTCACTCTATGCCATAAAGCAATGGGTTTCCTTCAACCAAGAAGAAGAAAATAGGTCAATGATCTGAAGAGAGAAAATGGACTTAGGAACACTAAGCTAAGTGAGGGCTAGTATACTACACTAAAACCATGGGGACTAATTCAAAATCTACATTCAAATTTTTGGGAATTTCAAACTTCCACCCAGATCTCAAAACCAGCAGCCAGGATTATACCCTCCAGGCAGACTGTTGATAGAATCTTCCTGATGAAACTGACAATCCCAAGAGGAAAACTAATGGCACTCAATTGTAGGTTGTGTAGCAAAGTATACCAGAAAGACTAACCTACATGAAGTCCCCAACTGACAAGCCCTAACCACGTTTCAATCAACTTTTTAGTGGTTGTTTCAAAATACACCAGAAAGTCAATGACCAACAGATATTTGGAGATTCCTAAAATTAAAAATAGAGGTTAAAAAATGCTAACAAAAACCCAGCAATTTGGTACAACCTAAGATCATGAAGGGAGGAGAAAGCTTTACATAAACTGTTATACCAGTAAAGAGGTAAGATATTGCTTTCATAAACCAATAGGATGCTATAATACAAATAGAACACAACACAGGAACAAAACAAAAAGGGCCCATAGCAATTAAAAACACTGTAAAAGAAATAAAAGCTTAATAAAAGAGTTGAGAGATAAAACTTCTCCAAAAACACAACACAAACAAACAAAAAAGCAAAGCAACAAACAAAGAATAGGTTACAGGTGAACCTCAAAATATTGATTTCTTGTCAGTCTGGAACAGCTGAAGCCCTGCTTGGTTAACTCCTAAAGGACTGGTTAGCTCCCCCAGGCTATTCAGAGAATGGTCTTAGCAGAGTAGGGTTCAATAGCATACACAGCATGAAAGACGCTGGGAATAGTTGATCTGGATAAAAAAAATGTAAACAACAATAATCAGCAAACGGAGTTTAAAATGTTTACCTGAGGGCTTCCCGGGTGGCGCAGTGGTTGAGAGTCCGCCTGCCGATGCAGGGGACGCGGGTTCGTGCCCCGGTCCGGGAAGATCCCACATGCCGCGGCAGCGGCTGGGCCCGCGAGCCATGGCCGCTGAGCCTGCGCGTCCGGAGCCTGTGCTCCACAACGGGAGAGGCCACGGCAGTGAGAGGCCCGAGTATGGCAAAAAAAAAAAAAAAAAAAAAAAAAAAATGTTTACCTGAGTAGAGGGAGTGGAACCAGGGATATGACACTTTTATAGAATTGTTTCATTTTCTATATGATGTGCTGGTGCAGAAACAGATTAAGGCAGTGCCTAGACTATGAGGTCAGCACGACCATCCCCTAGCAGATGCAATATTGTCTGAGGACAGGTCACAGCTGATTAACTTTTGGGGAATTGCCCTCAGCTGTGGGGAACTGTCCTGCCCAAGACTATGCTCTGCTAAAGTGGCCAGTAGCCAGTGGCCAGTACTGGCTGGTGTGGAAACACAAAGGCCTGACCACTCCCTTCCATTTAAGACAACAGTGAACTGCCATCTCAGCTCCAGAACTCCCAGAGAATCCATTGAGGCATCAGCTGCGAGTGCACTGAGGTTCAACCTCTCCCTCTGTCCAGTCTCACCTTATTCATTTTCTAACAGGTAGGTTTCTCAAGAGCACTCTCTGAAAAAGGAACTGCATGAAACTTTCGGTGTCAGAGTTTCTTTCCCAAGAACCTAACCCAAGACAACATCTAATAAGTATACGGAAGGAGGTCCAATCAATCTTACTACTAATTAGAAAATACAGATTAAAAACAATGAGCTATCAATTTATACTTAGCAATGGGCAAAATTAGATAGATAATACCAATGTAAGTTCAGGCAAGGACAGTTCTGCCTTTTAATTGGGGTATTTAGACCATTTACATTTGATATAATTATTGGTATGGTTAGGTTTTAACCTATCATCTTGTTATTTGTTTCTATTGTCCCAAGTACTCTTTGTTCTCTCTATCTTACACTTTGGATGGATCTTTTACTCATGCATATTTTTGTAATATCATGCACTGGCCTTTGGAAAATATTGGTTCACTAAATTATGCAGAACTTCCAAATGTTGACACATATCATTATATAACATCAAAACAATCACGTTTATAAAAATTACCACCAGTCTCATCAGGAAAATCCTTAAGTGATGGGAAACTGTCAAGTTCACAGTAGTGGATACAGGTCTTTCATAATCTAATTTTCACTGGAAATCTCAAATTTTATCATTGGCAACAAATATCATCAGTTGTTCTCCTTGATGCAACAAATTCACTTTGTTCAATTTCAAGAAAATGTTTCCCAAATACTCAAGCCTAAATGACCATTATTTGAGTCTTTCTTATAAGTAAAAATTGTGTTCCATGAAAAAAGTGACTAGTTCCACTCAAACAACAACGTGAGCTTTTCCTGGAGACAACATTGCATTTCAAATGTGCAGCAGAAATGATTTATGCATACTTTCCCTTTTGTCACACAGAATGTTAAAAAGACATGTACTCAAGGGTTGGCATGTAGTACAATTAATAATTTTTGTTGCTTCATCAAGGACATTGCAAAGCGAAATTTGATTTTTTTTTAAAACTACAGTTAATGGCAGTAAAGAATACGACTACTAGTATGGTTTGTCACCATGAACTTGATTTGTGCTAAGGTGCCAGCAATTTGCCCACCCTGGCTTTTGCACCAGCAGTGCAAATTCCAACCTGGTGAAAAAGGCAAATAACATCTTAATACTGTGTACCTAGACCAAGTGTACCAAGTTCCACTGTGATGCCATAGTAAACTCACAGGGTGCTCTGAGAGATTTTTAAATTTCAAGGGAAACCTAGCAGTACTCAGTATCTGTTGCATACTGCACAAAGTACTAGCTCCAGCTAGTTCAGTTTTGAGGTTGATTCCACTATATTCCTTTTTATGATACTGTATTTTTGAGATTTGATTTTTCAGTGCTTCCTGTGATAAAAATTAATGTGGAATCGTAAATGAGGATAACAGTATTCCATCTGATTCCAAGGTTTGAAAAGTGGTGCCCATCAGGTACACATATCTTATTAATAAATAACTGTAGTTATTCAAGAATAAAATAAAAATACACCATTTATTTGCATTATCTTTTCATTTATTAAGATTTTAGAACATGAATACTTATTGAGTTCTTTCGGCCTAGCTACTTAGTATACAGAAATGCTGTGGATAAATTATTGAGACACTAAGAGGGCCATCTTAAGAGGGACTGGGAACTTTTGGTTACCTCTGTCTCTGTACCATTATGAAAAAAGAATTTGAACTTCCAGTCACTCTGAAAGGGCTTTAGGAACTCTCAGTGATGTATAGACTACACTTTGTGAACCACTGTATTTGCTAAGGTCTCTAGTTCTCGAGTGTCAAAAGAAATTTTTAATAGTTATATGAATTACATGTCATCAGAAAATGTGCCCTCTCTCTATCCTGGCTTATTCTGGTCTATGCCTATCTGTTTGTCCGGGGTCTGGCACAGGCTGCCAGCTTAAGGTGAATTGATTAATTGAACTAACATCAATTGAGTCCAAGCCTCATGCCAGACTCACTACTTTGGTTTGGAGATTTTTATCACATGAGATCTTTCCTCTGCCTTCAGGTAGCTTAAAATCTTGTGGGTGAAATTGGAAAAATATAGATTATCAACAATATATTTTTTAATTTTTTTAAACAACTTTATTGGAGTATAATTGCTTTACAGTGGTGTGCTGGTTTCTGCTTTATAACAAAGTGAATCATCTATACATAGGGATGGACCTAGAGACTGTCATACAGAGTGAAGTAAGTCAGAAAGAGAAAAATAAATACCATATGCTAACCCATATATATGGAATCTAGAAACAATACTTTTTAAATGCTATCATAGAGGCAAAAAGAGTGCTTTGGAAACACATAAACAGGTTTTCTAGTTTAGCTTTTGTGCCTCATGGAAGATTCTCCCAAGACATACGTTGACTATGTCTCAAAGAATAAATGGATGAGAGAGAGAGAAGGGATAGAGAGAGAGGAAATAAATGAATGAATGAGAAGGACTATATTGGTATGAATCAGGGGATAGTGATAAATGAAGCTACAGATGGAGGCAGGGCTGTACCATTGTCAAGCTGTGAAGTTAGGACTTTATTATTAACGGGGTAGTGAGAAGTCACTGAAGGACTTCAAGGAGAGAACTGACAGATTTGTTGTAAAAATCTTCCTCTGAGAGCCATTGAAGAACGGGTTAGAAGACGGCAAGCTTAGAAGGAGACCAGTTAGGAGCTGGTGGCAAAATTAAAGTGAGAGATGATGAATGCCTGAACTAAAATTTGGGTGGAGGTGGTCAGTGAAGAGGAGGGTGCATTGATTTGACAGGATGGTGAGTGGAAGCCAGTGAGCATGGGAATGAATGACCAGCAAGGGTCCTTTTACTTTTTTTTTTTTTTTTAAGAGAGAGGAAGTGCAGGTTTGCAAAGGGAAGATAGTAAGTTCATTTAGGTCATTTTGAAGTGTCTATTGAATATCCAGCAAATAGGTACTTATGCCAGAGTAGAGCTAACATTGTTCTGGCAACACTGCCAAGTTTCATGCTATTAAGTTCATTAAGGAATTATTGCCTAAGGTAGATATACAGTATGCTTCCCAACCACTGAGCAAAGAACAGGAAGAAAGAAAACAGGAAGGACAGACAGGGACTCTATTTTATATAGTAAACCTGAGTTCATAATCATAGTAGGATCCAATGATGCCCATAGGACTCTCCCATAGTACCTCTACTGGCAACCTCTTGTCTGATTTTTAAACACAGTACCTAAGAAGGGAGACTGCTCATTTATTTTCTTATTGAAATTGTACTCACTTCTCACTTTGTAACAAGGAAAGGGCAACATGGTTTTGCTTAGTTTCAGAAAATAAATTAAATTTAGAAGTTCACATTTATCTAGTGCCAATTCAAAGTATCAGTAGGTTCTGTGAAGTAGAGAACTTCTCCAGCATCTGGAGTTCTGTTTCCTTTCCCAGAAGGGATTATGTGCAGCCTATCACTTTTCCTTCCCATACAGATTCTCTTCTCCCAGACCAGCTCTGTGTATAACAATGAGGCAGAAGGCAGGTTATTACACCTGGATGACTCAGACGAGGAAGCACTGACAATGGAGAGGCAGCCACTTGACCATTCATCATGTGAAGTGAACAATCCCCTCACCCTTAGGCTTAACCCACACAGCGCAATATGACTCAAAGTTATCCAGTCACATGTGTCTTTGAAAACAGCCCGGGGCTCTCTAGCTTGAATTGATCCTTGAGCCAAAGATCCAGGCCATTTGCAGAGATCTTGGCAATAGGACCCGTAGCTGTCAACAAGCAGAAACACTGAGTTAACACGAACACTTTCAGTGAAGTGAAGTTAGGGGCAGGTCCATTTTCTAAATCCTACGTCAAGACGTCTGACATACTTGATGGTTCTTTGGACAGAATCTGGCTCTCTCAAGGATAAATCTCCCTAAAGAGTAAAACATCTTTGTCTTGGAATCCACCGATGAGAAATTCAGAAAGGAGAGTGACAGAAGTTTACTTTTGTATTATCTAAGAAAAAATACTTTGCTAAGAAAAAGAGTCATGTGGTAAAAGGGCCATTGGGACTTACAATCAGAAGACAGGGGTTCTGGTGTACATTCTACCATCTGCTACTGAGACAGGACACTTTCATAAGCTGCTATAGTTTACTGACTTCATTGTCTTCCTTGTTTCCACTTTCCAAGCTGTTTCCTAGGCCCTTGTTCTTTTCTTGCCTCCAGGAATTTTGCAGGACAGAGAACAGGAGCTACACAATGTCAATGGCAACTTTTTGTAAAAGCTCAAAGTGACTGAAGAGAGGTCAGTCACAAATTCTAAAGTGCTGAAGTTTTGCCTTAAATTTCCTATCTGTCTTATTCCCTAGCACTTCCCAATAAACCAGCGCTGAGCACAGAGAGGAAGCACATTGATGTATGTCGGTAAATGTGAGAAAGTCCTATGAACATGATGGCAGACGGTGTTGGCAGAAATCTAACTTCTTTCTCTAAAAGAAACAAAACAAAATAACAGATTCCATAAATAATAATCATGTAGCATTGAGACTGACTATTAACGTTGAAGACTCCTGAGCATCACAGAATATCAGCAGTTAATGTTATTACTCCTGCAACTAGTTCTTGGTAGCTATGAACCTGTGACTGGATGCTGGAACGCTGACCACTGATTACCTCATGAATGGCCTCTTGAAAGATATGAAGCTAAGGGCTGGGCATTGGAACTCTGCTGTAGAAAACACCCACATGTCCATGACCATGCTTGGTAGCAGACATCAACCAAAGCAACAAGAAGATGCTGTTGGTCTCAATTCTGCATGCCAAATTTTATGTCACTGCAACTCACTGGTGAAAACATGTCTGCAACTAACCTCCTAACTGCAAGTCAGTATGTTACTTCTAGCTTGGTAGCTTCTAAAGTACAGGAAGACTGACTAAAAAGGAGTGGAAATGGATGCTAACAACCACCATAGTATTCAACTGCTATCTAGATGTCTACCTCAGACAACATTACATATCTCAACTTATTATCTTTCTTTTCAAATATGCTTTTCCTCCTGTGTTCTATCTCAGTGGCACTAATTCCATCCAGTTTTCAAGTCAAAAACCTTAAGGTTATTTTCCATTTCTACTCCCTCTCTCCACATATCACCTGGTATGACACAAAATTTTCCTAAGCCTTTCTCACATGTGCCCCTTCTGTTTTGATTTCATGTCCTCATTATTTTTCTCCTAGATTATTCCAATAATCTCTTTTATTTTAATCCACTCTCATGGATTACCCACTCTGTAGTCAGAGAAATCTCTCCCAATGCAAATATGATCATTTATATTTCCCCTGTTCAGAACTTTGCAGTGGCTCCATGTCCAAATTTCCAGCAAGGCAATATTTCCCTTCCTTCCTTTCCAAATTTATTGGTGATACTCACCCTTCTTCATACTTTACCCTCAGTCTTTCTGGATTAATTGGAATTCCTTGAAAATGTCTTCCATCAATTCATCCATTTACCCATTTATTAAATATCTATTAAAATCCCCTACTTATTAAAAATATAATATGGTCAAAGATGTAAAGAATATGATTGATAATTGTCCATAAGGAGTTTACAGTTATAGTCTAAAGTGAACAGGTGGCTACAATACAGTGTGACAAAGAATTTCCCTATACAGAAGAGTTGGATGGGGTAGTCAGAGAAATTTTCCTCACATTGTGACCCCTGAGCTGAGTATTGAGGGATGAGTAGCACTAACTAGATGAAGACATAGGAAAAGAAGAAATGAAAAGCACTTCCAGATAGAGGAAGAAGTATACATGCAAAGGCCAGAGAAAGCAAGGTGTTTCAGGGTTCAGATTGTTGAGTGAGTTGAAGATTGTATTTTTAGGGCTCTCCAGAAAAACAGAACCAATAGGAGGTAAATAAAAAGAAATTTATTTTAAGGAACTGGCTCAAGTTTAAAATCTACAGGGTGGGCTGGTTGGCTGGAGACCCAAAAAAAGCTAATGCTGCAGTTCAAGTCCAAAGGCTGTTGACCTGAAGAAGAGTCAATGTTGCATGTCAAATCCAAAGGCTAAAGCTAGAGAGACAGCCTGGGTAGAGCTGAGCCAATGTTGGAGTTGAAGTCTGAATGCAGTCTGCTGGCAGACTTTCCTCTTGCTTGGGAAAGGTCAATCTTTTGTTCCATTCAGCCCTTGAACTGATTGGATGTGGCCCACCTACATTATAGAGGGCAAGCTACTTTACTCAACCTCTACCAGTTTAAATGTAAATCTTTTTTTTTTTTGGCCAAGATGCACGGCATGTGGGATGTTAGTTCCCCAACTAGGGGTTGAACCTGTGCCCCCTGCATTGGAAGTACAGAGTCTTAACCACTGGACCACCAGGGAATTTCCCCTAAATGTAAATCTTACTTAGTGAAATAAGCCAGATATATAAAGATAAATACTACATAATACCACTTATATGGGAAATCTAAAAGAGTCAAACACATAGAAAGAAGAATAGTGATGTCAGGGGCTGGCAGAGGGGAAATGGGAGTTAGTCAAATAATACTGTTTCATTATACAAGATGAATAAGCCCTAGAGATCTACTGTATAGCATAGCTTTGATAGTTACCAATTCTGTATTGTATACATAAAATTTTGCAGAGCATAGATCCTAGGTTAAGTATTCCTATCACACAAAAAATAATAAAGAGTACAGTAGGAAACTTTTGGAGGTGACGCATACATTTATGGCGTAAATTGTGGTGATAGTTTTATGGATATACTTATCTCTAAACTCATCAGGTTCTATACATTAAATATGTACAGCTTTTTGTATGTCAATCATGTCTCAATAAGTGGTTTAAAAATGTAAATCTCATTCAAAACATTCCTCATGGAAACATCTAGATCATTGTTTGTCTAAATGTCTAGATACTTAGGGACCACTCAAATTGACACATAAACTTCACCATCTTGGAATAAAACTGAACTCAAGATTAGAAGGGCCAAATCATGAATGTCATGCTTTGGAATTTGAACTTCAATTTGGAGATCAGATGGAATCATTAAAGAGTTGTAAGCAGAAAGTCCCTTGAGAAGATTCATGTTTATGAAACATAATTCTGCTAAGAGAGAAGAAAACAGAATGGATTAATGACAAGAATTAAGGGAGGAGTTGTGGAGAAGGAGGGAGATAAATTGGAAACTGGTGAATTAAACACAGGAAGCTCTTGAAGCCATATAAGGATAATAATCTTCATATACCTCTGTTGTTTCAGGCTGTAATGTGTTTTCACCCATTGTCTACTTGGAAAAATCCTATTTGTCTGTCAAAAACCACTTGTAGTAAGCAGAATTTTAAGATGATTCCAAAGAATCTCACCTCATATAATCTCCTCCCCTTGAGTGCTTGTAGAACCTATGTATCTGATGGAGTATTATTCCTGTGATTAGATTAGACTAGATGGCTGAGGTGAAGGTCTTTGTTTTGTTTTCTTATCATCTTTGTTGGAGTATAATTGCTTTACAATGTTGTGGTAGTCTCTGCTGTATAACAAAGTGAATCAGCTATAGTATACATATATCCCCATATCCCCTCCCTCTTGCGTCTCCCTCCCACCCTCCCTAACCGACCCTTCTAGGTCGTCACAAAGCATGAGCTAATCTCCCCGTGTGAGGAAGCTGCTTCCCACTATCTTTCTATTTTACATTTGGTAGTGTATATATGTGAATACTATCTTCTCACTTCATCCCAGCTTACCCTTCCCCCTCCCCGTGTCCTCAAGTCCATTATCTACGTCTGCATCTTTATTCTTGTCCCATTCCTAGGTTCATCAGAATGTTTTTTTGTTTTTGTTTTACATTCAATAAATATGCCCGTGTCCTCAAGTCCATTATCTACGTCTGCATCTTTATTCTTGTCCCATTCCTAGGTTCATCAGAATGTTTTTTTGTTTTTGTTTTACATTCAATAAATATGTGTTTGCATACTGTATTTGTTTTTCTCTTTCTGACTTACTTCACTCTGTATGACAGACTCTAGGTCCATCCACCTCATTACAAATAACTCAATTTCGTTTCATTTTATGGCTGAGTAATATTCCATTGTATATATGTGTCACATTTTCTTTATCCATTCATCTGTCGATGGACACTTAGGTTGCTTCCATGTCCTGGCCATTGCAGATAGAGCTGCAATGAATGTTGTAGTACATGTCTCTTTTTGAATTATGGTTTTCTCAGGGTATATGGCCAGTAATGGGATTGCTTGGTCATATGGTAGTTCTACTTTTAGTTTTATAAGGAACCTCCATACTGTTTTCCATAGTGGCTGTATCAATTTACATTCCCACCAACAGTGCAAGTGGGTTCTCTTTTCTCCACACCTTCTCCAGCATTTGTTGTTTGTAGATTTTTTGATGATGGCCATTCTGACCAGTGTGAGGTGATACCTCATTGTAGTTTTGATTTGCATTTCTCTAACGATTAGTGATGTTGAGCATCCTTTCATGTGTTTGTTGGCAATCTGTATATCTTCTTTGGAGAAATGTCTATTTAGGTCTTCTGCCCATTTTTGGATTGGGTTGTTTGTTTTTTTGATATTGAGCTGCATGAACTGCTTGTATATTTTGGAGATTAATCCTTTGTCAGTTGATTTGTTTGCAAATATTTTCTCCCATTCTGAGGGTTGTCTTTTCATCTTTTTTATGGTTTCCTTTGCTGTGAAAAGGATTTTAAGTTTCAGTAGGCCCCATTTGTTTATTTTTGTTTTTATTTCCATTTCTCTAGGAGGTGGGTCAAAAAAGGATCTTGCTGTAATTTATGTCATACAGTGTTCTGCCTATGTTTTCCTCTAAGAGTTTTAAAGTGACTGGCTTTACATTTAGGTTTTTAATCCATTTTCTGTTTATTTTTGTGTATGGTATTAGGGAGTGTTCTAATTTCATTCTTTTACATGTAGCTGTCCAGTTTCCCAGGCATCACTTATTGAAGAGGCTGTCTTTTCTCCATTGTATATTCTTGCTTCCTTTACCAAAGATAAGGTGATTACATGTGCGTGGGTTTATCTCTGGGATTTCTATCCTGTTCCATTGATCTATATTTCTGTTTTTGTGCCTGTACCATACTGTCTTGATTACTGTAGTTTTGTAGTGTAGTCTGAAGTCTGGGAGCCTGATTCCTCCAGCTCCGTTTTTCTTTCTCAAGATTGTTTTGACTATTCGGCGTCTTTTGTGTTTCCATACAAATTGTGAAATTTTTTGTTCTAGTTCTGTGAAAAATGCCATTGGTAGTTTGATATGGACTGCATTGAATCTGTTGATTACTTTAGGTAGTATAGTCATTTTCACAATGTTGATTCTTCCAACCCAAGAACATGGTATATCTCATTCTTCTTCTCTTGTAATAATCTGCACCCTCTCTGCTAATGGGTGGGATTGTGTTCCTGTCTTGCTAGTTGTTTGGCATTGGGCATCCATCACTGGAGCTTGCTGGTCATTGAGTGGAGCTGGGTCTCTGTGCTGGGATGGAGATCTCTGGGAGAGCTCTCACCAATTGATATTATGTGGGGCTGTGTTCATTTGCATGGAATACCTTTTTCCATCCCCTCACTTAAGTCTGTATGTGTCTCTAGGTCTGAAGTGGGTCTCTTGTAGACAGCATATATACGGGTCTTGTTTTTGTATCCATTCAGCCAGTCTAGGTCTTTTGGTTGGGACATTTAATCCATTTACGTTTAAGGTAATTATCAATTTGAGGCTCAGGCCTGACACCCGGCCAGAGCACCAAGACCTTGTCAGCCACACGGCTTAGAAGAAAAGGGAGGAAAAAAAGAAAGAAAAATAAAATTTAAAAGTTATTAAAATAAAAAATTATTAAAATAAATATGTATTAAAAAATAGGAGAGCAGGGCTTCCCTGGTGGTGCAGTGGTTGAGAGTCCGCCTGCCAATGCAGGGGACTGTTGTTTTTAATATTTTTTAATTGTATTTAATTTTTGATAGTTTAATTAATATGTGTCTTGGTGTGTTTCTCCTTGGATTTATCCTGTATGGGACTCTCTATGTTTCCTAGAATTGATTGACTATTTCCTTTCCCATATTAGGGAAGTTTTCAACTATAATATCTTCAAATATTTTCTCGGTCCCTTTCTTTTTCTCTTCTTCTGGGACGCCTATAATTCGAACGTTTGTGAATTTAATTTTGTCGCAGAGCTAACAGTGAGAGGCCCACATAATGCAAAAAAAAAAAAATAAGAGAGCAACCCAACCAATAAACAAATCCACCAATGATAACAAGTGCTAAAACTATACTAAGATAAGCAAAAAAATCAGAAACTAGTCAGTCGCATACAGCAAACCCGAAGTCCACAGTTGCTCCCAAAATCCACCACCTCAATATCGTGATGATTCATTGTGTCTTCAGTTATTCCACAGCTGCAGGGTACATCAAGTTGACTGTGGAGATTTAATCTGTTGCTCCTGAGCCTGCATGGAGAGATTTCCCTTTCTCTCTTTGTTCGCACAGCTGCTGGGCTTCACCTTTGGATTTGGCCTCGCCTCTGCATGTAGGTCACTCTCTGGCGTCTGTTCTTTGCCCAGATAGCATGGGTTTAAAGGAGCGGCTGCTTACGGGGTTCTGGCTCGCTCAGGCCCAGGGGGAGGGAGGGGTACAGAATGCAGGGTGAACCTGCGACAGCAGAGGCCAGTGTGACATCGCAACAGCCTGTGTCCTCCTGGGGAAATTGTCCCTGGATCACGGGACCCTGGCAGTGGCGGGCTGCACAGCCTCCCAGGAGGGGCGTGTGGATAGTGACCTGTGCTTGCACACAGGCTTCTTGGTGGCTGCAGCAGCAGCGTTAGCATTTCATGCCCGTCTCTGGTGTCCACGCTGATAGCTGTGGCTCGCGCCTGTCTCTGGAGCTCATTTAGGCAGTGCTCTGAATCCCCTCTCCTCACAAACCCCGAAACAATGGTCTCTTGCCTCTTAGGCAGGTCCAGACGTTTTCCTGGACTCCCTCCCGGCTAGCTGTGGCACACTAGCCCCCTTCAGGGTGTGTTCACGCCACCAACCCCAGTCCTCTCCCTGGGGTCTGACCTCCGAAGCCCGAGCGTCAGCTCCCAGCCCCGCCCGCCCCGGCGGGTGAGCAGACAAGCCTGTCGGGCTGGTGAGTGCCGGTCGGCACCGATCCTCTGTGCGGGAATCTCTCCGCTTTGCCCTCTGCACCCCTGTTGCTGTGCTCTCTTCCATGGCTCTGAAGCTTCCGCCCGGTCCACTCCCCACCCCGTCTGCACCAGTGAAGGGGCTTCCTAGTGTGTGGAACCTTTCGTCCGTCACAGCTCCCTCCCAGAGGTGCAGGTCCCGTCCCTATTCTTTTGTCTCTGTTTTTTCTTTTTCTTTTGCCCCACTCAGTCAATTTGTATGTTGCTATTACCATTTTCTTAATTGTTTTGGGTTTGTTTTTGTAGGTCTTTTCCTTCTCTTGTGTTTCCTGCCTAGAGACCTTCTTATAGCATTTGTTGTAAAGCTGGTTTGGTGGTGTTGAATTCTCTTAACTTTTGCTCATCTGTAAAGTTTTTAATTTCTCCATCAAATCTGAATGAGATACTTTCTGGGTACAGTAATCTTGGTTGTAGGTTTTTCCCTTTCATCACTTTAAATATGTCTTGCTACTCCCTTCTGGCTTGCAGAGTTTCTGCTGAAAGATCAGCTGATTACCTTATGGGGATTCCCTTGTATGTTATTTGTTGCTTTTCCCTTGTTGTTTTTAATATTTTTTAATTGTATTTAATTTTTGATAGTTTAATTAATATGTGTCTTGGTGTGTTTCTCCTTGGATTTATCCTGTATGGGACTCTCTATGTTTCCTAGAATTGATTGACTATTTCCTTTCCCATATTAGGGAAGTTTTCAACTATAATGTCTTCAAATATTTTCTCGGTCCCTTTCTTTTTCTCTTCTTCTGGGACGCCTATAATTCGAACGTTTGTGAATTTAATTTTGTCGCAGAGCTCTCTGAGACTGTCCTCAATTCTTTTCATTCTTTTATTCTTTATTCTGCTCTGCGGTAGTTATTTCCACTATTTTATCTTCCAGATCACTTATCCATTCTTCTGCCTCAGTTATTCTGCTATTGTTTCCTTCTAGAGAATTCTTAGTTTCATTTATTGTGTTGTTCATCACTGTTTGTTTGCTCTTTAGTTCTTCCAGGTTCTTGTTAAACGTTTCTTGTATTTTCTCCATTCTATTTCCAAGATTTTGGATCATCTTTACTATTATTATTCTGAACTCTTTTTCAGGTAGACTGCCTATTTCCTCATCATTTGTTTGTTCTGGTGGGTTTTTACCTTGCTCCTTCATCTGCTATGTATTTCTCTGTTTTCTCGTTTTGCTTAACTTACTGTGTTTGGGGTCTCTGTTGTTTTTGGTGTCTTCCCCAATGGGTAAGGTTGGTTTAGTGGGTTGTGTAGGCTTCCTGGTTGAGGGGACTGGTGCCTGTGTTCTACCAACCCCAGTCCTCTCCCTGGGGTCTGACCTCCGAAGCCCGAGCGTCAGCTCCCAGCCCCGCCCGCCCCGGCGGGTGAGCAGACAAGCCTGTCGGGCTGGTGAGTGCCGGTCGGCACCGATCCTCTGTGCGGGAATCTCTCCGCTTTGCCCTCTGCACCCCTGTTGCTGTGCTCTCTTCCATGGCTCTGAAGCTTCCGCCCCGTCCACTCCCCACCCCGTCTGCACCAGTGAAGGGGCTTCCTAGTGTGTGGAACCTTTCGTCCGTCACAGCTCCCTCCCAGAGGTGCAGGTCCCGTCCCTATTCTTTTGTCTCTGTTTTTTCTTTTTCTTTTGCCCCACTCAGGTACGTGGGGACTTTCTTGCCTTTTGGGAGGTCTGAGGTCTTCTGCAAGCGTTCATTAGGTGTTCTGTAGGAGTCGTTCCACATGTAGATGTATTTCTGGAGAGGAAGATGATCTCCACGTCTTACTCCTCTGCCATCTTGAAGGTCCCCCTGAAGAGGTTTTATAGATGTAACTGAATGCCCATCAGCTAGACTGTTAATGGAAATTTAACAGAAGGAGAGATCTTTCTGGATGAGCCTCATCTAATTAGATGAGCTTTTTTTTTTGCGGTACGCGGGCCTCTCATTGTGGCCTCTCCCGTTGCAGAGCACAGGCTCCGGATGCGCAGGCTCAGCGGCCATGGCTCACGGGCCCAGCCGCTCCGTGGCATGTGGGATCCTCCCGGACCGGGGCACGAACCCGTGTCCCCTGCATCGGCAGGCGGACTCTCAACAACTGCGCCACCAGGGAAGCCCTAGACGAGCTCTTTAATAAAAGGTCGAAATGTCAGAGATGGGAGGAGTAGCAAATGTTATCCAGTTGGCTTTGAAGAAGCAAACTGCCATATTTTGGAGGGGTTATGTTACAAGGAATAGCAGGTGACTAGTAGACAAGAGCTTCAGTCTTCTAACCACAAAGAACAGAATTCTGCCAATAAATCTCAGATAAGATTTCAGCCCCAGCCAACACCATGGCATTCGCCTTCTGCAACCCTGAACTGAGGATCTAGTTGGGCCATGCCTGAACTTCTGACCTACAGAAAATAGCTTCTTAAGCTAGGAATGTAAGCTTTCTCCCATTTGGTAGCAGTTTATAGAGACATTTCCCCTTTTGAATGAGATGAGATAGGTGGTGATAGGAATAGTGTCTGAGCAGAGTCTGGAAGAATGTGAATAGTTGGATTTAATCCGAACAACAGATAATTGTTTGCATCCAACATTTGGACTAGAAAATGAGAGGTGTAGGCACCGACTGCCAAAAGCCATCATCTGGGGTCTGAAACTTTTTCCAGCTCCTTGAGATATCATTCAAAACTATTTGAGTTCTTTGAAGGCAGGTCAAGATGGATACATTCAGTATGCTGACTTTCAAGTCAAATGAGGGCGAAAAGTTGAAGATGTCATCCCATTAACTCACACGAATTCTAATAGTGATAATAGTAATAAAAACAAGGGTTTCTGGTACTGAAGGAAAAGAATTGGGTCATACATGAGTTAAATGAAAAAAATAACTATTCAGACTTTATCTCCCCACTACACAACCCTACGTATTATTAGATCACAAATATGAAGGGGGAAAAAGATTCTGTATTGTATTCAGTGGCAAGATATTTGAATAAATGAATCTAAGTACATTTACACATTAAATTAGGCAGGTGTTTGAACTTTTCTAGCAACTCCAGGAGAGCAGCATTCTGCTTTATATGCCTCACCCTCTGTTCCCAGTGCCAAGAACAGTGCTTGGCAGATAATAGGCACTCAATAAATATTTGATGGCTGACTGACTTTCTGGGGAAACACATCCTAAAGCTGAAAATAATAACAAACTCTTCACCAAGTGAAATCACTGAAATCTACAGCTGGCAAACCTCTTCTCCCTCTCTTTTTCAGGAGATTAATTGCAGTACTTAACATTTGTAAAGCATTTCTGACACATCAAAATGGCCAGAGGGGAATTTGTACTGAAAATCTAATCTATTATTACTAATAAATTGCCTTGTGGTCCCAACTATCCCCTAGGGATTTGGAGATGGGAGAGAAAGGGAAAGTCACTTTCAATGTTTTTCTCAATGTCTTAATTTGGGAAAACTCAGAAGTTTTTTCAGTGGTTCATTCTGAGGTCTGGGCAAAGGTTCAAGCCCATTCCTGAGTTATCTCAACTGATTCATCCTCCCCCATCCAAAGCCAACAGTTGGGAAGGTTTGCAGCAGTACTCTGCCCTAACTGTACTTAGTGCTGAGAGGTTTTTAATCTTTTTCTTGTTGGTCTCTTTATCTTCTGGTGCTTCTCGGTCTCATCCCCTTTTCCAGAGGCTCCCAACATAATCAGCATCTCCTGCAGCTGATGACAGACACAAGAAGCAGATGGACTAAAAGGTTAATGGAAGGGGAATGGTAAGTCCAGATACAGAGAAAGAAAAGGCAACTGGAAGTTAAGCTGGGTTACACACAAGCAGAGATAGCTAGTAAAGGCTTCAAAGAGCTCAGAAACAGGGTCGGAAAAAGGCTTTCTATAGGTCAGCGGGGCAGTCTCTCCTCCCAAAGAAAAATTATTTTCTCAGCAAATTAAAACAAAATTATACTAAAATTTCCCAAAGTGCTATTGGGTCTTTCTTTTTGTCAATGCATTTCTAGTAATTTGTCAGCTCCATCAGTTAGACATTTTTTCCAAGTTGTGATCATCATTTGTTAGTGTAATGTTTCCTGCCCAGTATCCATTCTTTCTTATTCTAACAAGAGAACCCAGATTTGATTTTGGAGAATGACTTCTCTGCCATTGAGTGGATTCTTGGTGAGACTGTCAATCAGAATATTCAGAGCCAAGTATGTGATCTATGGTGAACAAATTGGACTCTTTCTCTTTGGTGTTGGACAATGGAGTGAAACAAGGGTTAAATTAAAAAATGATTGGAGCTATCTCAACACAGTGGTGGTACTCAGAGAAGACCAACAAAAGTTTTTGCCATGTAGAAGGAATCTCAGAATATCAAGTAGAGTTCCCTGTGCAGTACAGTAGCTCCTTGTTGATTACGACCTAAACAGGAAAACAATATGAAAAAGAATGGATATATGTATATATATAACTGAATCACTTTGTGGTACACCTGAAACTAACACAACATGGTAAATCAACTATACTCCAATATAAAATAAAAATTAAGTTAAAAAAGAAAGAAAGAGAGAGGGAGAATCTCAGAGTTGCCCTGGTTTCCTTTCAAGTTATCTCTCCAGGTATGTGCCCTACTCCCTATCCTTCTGACAAACTTTCTTTCGCTTAAGTTGGATGGAGTTAGTTCCTGTTGCTTACCATCAAAGACCCCTAACAGATGTATCCAGCTTATTCTTGTTATGTGACATTCTTGCAAGGAAATATGTAATGACTGATAACATGGGTGTATAAGTTTTTAGACAATAGGATGAAGAAGACAAAAGATACTAAACTGATAAAAGTTATGGTGGCCCAAACTTTGTTTACTTGTGCCATCCTATATCATCACAAAACTTTCAAAGTGGCATGATTACAGCAGTTAAAACACCCCCATTCTACACAAGTATTACTTGTGGTTCTAGTTCGTAAATTGAGCCTATATAGATTAGTATCAAGCATAATTTCAGTACACATTTCCTTTTTACAGAGGGAACAACAGGCTTACTTCTGAAAGAAAACTAAGTTCAAATGTTTTCGTTGAGACACAAGTTCTAGTTGCAAGGGACATGGATTTTTATGCCTAGGTCTCTAACTACTCAGTTTTTGTCATCCCCCCAGAGTCAGTGCCTAAGGCAACTGTGGAACTTCCTGCATCCTTGGAAAAATGGCATGAAAAAAATTATGGGTAAACAATTAGCGTATTTAATATTGTGAGAGAAATCTTTGTGACTTGTGATGTCCTAGGAAGGCTTTGTGATCAAGGTGGGACTTGATTTGGAATTTAAACGATGGATAGCATTTGAAAAGAAAGAAGTAGGAAGGCCTTCCAGGTATAATGAATGGAGTTAGCAAAAGCATTTAGGTAGAAAAATAAAAGACACATCTGGAAGACAGTGTATAAGACAGCAGAAAGAGCCAAGGTAGAGGAATTTTTAGAGGAAAAACAGAGAAAAATATGTTCAGGTTGTATGGCCTTGAAAGTAAGGCTAAGAAGTTTGGATTTTATCCACAACTAGGCTCTTGTAAGTTTTAGAGCACAGAACTGAGGAGGTAGAATGATGCTTACAAAGGTCAATTTATTGTGGGATATAGATGAAGAAAGCTTAGAGGAACTCACGTTAGAGATATTCTGGAAATATCTCTGGTATTTGGTAGAGGGTAAAGGTTGGAGGAAAAATATTATAACCCCAGGATATAATTTATGATTATCATTTGTTTTGCTACCAAATTCCTCCCACCAATTGATTTTCTGATGGTTCTCCCATTTCTTCTTGAAGCAAAGGATGGGAACATTTCAATTAATAGAGGATTGTAATGGCTTAGGATCCAAATATTCAGGGTTTTACTTTACTTTTGTTGATTGATCTATGTTGAATCAAGATGGACCCCAGGTGCTACAGTGGACCTAAGCTAGCCCAGTGGATAAATTCCTGCCCTTCTTCATTACTCTTTCCTTTCAGCATTTGAAAGAAAATTCAGTAAAGTTACTAAATCTCCTTGGGTGCTATCTTAGGTTTTCTTGGCCAGATGTCAGAAATTTAGACCAATTATTCTTACTAGTTCTTACCCTTCCAATGAAGAGGAAAATAAATTTTGTCTTGCTTGTAATCCTCAGTCAGTCGGTAGTACTGACCTGAGCACTGTATCAACAGGAATTCTAAGGGTGTGTCTGGGCTCAGTGGGGAAGCGCCATGTCTAAGAGCATTGTCAGCCATATGTGAGGAGATGGGGCCTCTCTGATTTAGGAACTCTGTTAGACTAGCAGGGCTGGTCTTACACTAAGTAAAGCATTATTTTCTTCACAATGTAAGTAGTAGGTTCCAGGAAAGTCCTAGCATCCCCAAATATCCATTCAAATATTCCTGGGAGAACTTAAAGTTGAACTAATTCATCTAAAGCTTAGAAACTTACACCTTCTCTCTTATGTGCATGGGGTGGGAGGTTAAGGTCTCTGGGTCTGAGGAAGAAGAGGGATCTTCATCCTGGAAATTAAAATGGAGTTGGACTTGCTTTGCAAACAAGTTTTTAATATGATGATTTTCTTTTCTAGATCAAAATGTGGGGACACTATTTGACAGGGAATTTTTTTAACTCAAAAATTAACTTATATTAACAATTTAAAAAAATTATAGTGATTAAGTCCCATTTAGTAATTAAAATAATTGAATAATAGGCAGTTGAGACTGTCCATGAAAATCAAAACATCTGTTTAACAAATGAGAAAGACAAACAAGATTTGTTTGACACATACAAGAGATCATGAATATTATTTGACTTGGATTTCTGAGACATATAATGATTTTCCTGCCCATTGTTTGTTATTTTGATGGATAGCCTTGTTCATACTTTAGAATTCTGAGATCAACAAGGAAAACCTATAGTTTAAGTGAAACTGCATGTGGCCAGATGTAAGTACTCAGTGATACAAATGGTTAAACTTTATCAAAAGCCAATATTATAAATCTTTCTAAAACAGACTGATTGGAATTGGAGATTTATATTATGAAAAGTACAAACTGTTACGAAAAGAATATTTTCATTTTTGAAGGTTAAGTTACATTCAAATGATTATTTTTTTGATATAGGACTTGGAATGAGCCAGAGACATGATGCACATTGAAATCCATCAGAAACAAGGAAAAAACATGATCTTTATGAAGATAAAATAATTCTTTGTAAACTCGGGTTCAAGTTACAAATATTTGACTAATACAGAACATGTGTCTGTTATAATAGTTCAACCACAGTCTAATAATTCAACCACAAATCACAGGTATTGTCATTGTAGCAATATGGTTCTTAGACGCCTACTCCATAAGCAGCACCAAATTTGGAGACTTTCATCATCGTAATTGCCTGGATTAATAAAATATTTCACAAAGTCAGTTGTCATCATCATCATCATCAAGAAACTTTAAAGACCACCTACAATAGACAAGAAACTCCATTTATACTCACTTTAACAAGAGCCTATGTACCTAAATGCCTTGTTTAGATAATGGCAAACATGTTTTTAAAATAAATCAGTTTGCAGATATTAGGAAGGGGAGCAATACCATAACATCCAAACCAAGATTAGCTCACCAGAGTGTTCATAGAAATGCTTGTTTTAAAATGATAAATACTGTTCAGTCATGTTAAAGGCAATCCAAAATGTTTTTTTTCTAGGGTACAGTGGTGGGGCCACTTGGTTTTGTTATTTGACACCCTCTTGGCCTGGGTTCCATACCCCACACCCTCTTCCCACTCCTCCCCATGACCAGCTGGTGTCTGGGTGTGGGGCTGAGGAGAGGGGATTGCACAACACACAGCAAGAAAGGGACAGGCTTTGGCAACAGGGCCCCCAGAGATCCAATCCAGCTGCTGTAAAAGGAATCTTATGGCATGTCCCCACCCCACCCCTGACGAAATCACAAGTGATCTTGGAAAAGTTACAAGACCAACTTGCTGATTTGTGCAGATGTAGTGAATGCAGACAGCACAGCTTGCAGCATAAAGGGGGAACAAGGAGCTCTTAGGACCAGCTCCACCGTTACAGTGTTTCCATGACCATGGGCAAGGAGTGAAACCCCTTCCGCTCAGTCTTAACTCAGAAATAGACACAAAAGTAACTCTTCACATTTCTAGAGGACATTGTGAGAACACTCCAGAAATACAAAGGGAGTACCAAAATGTTGAACATTGTCATGAAGGAAAAATGAGAAACAAGAAGAGTTAAGCATACTTCAAATAGATATATTTTAAATTCAAGGAAACTTTAAAAATAAAGTATTATAGGATGAATGTGGTATTGGAAATGTGTAAAATGAGAAACTCTGCCTATTATTATTAAGGCATCTGATTCAGTTATAATTCAACGTGTGTGTATCTGGTAGATTTCAGATCACAGTCTCAGGCATCTCATTTGATCAATTGTAGCCACGTGAGGTGAGCATGGCAGTCAACATTATTGCCACCTTGTAAATAAAAATACTGAGGTCCAGAGAGTCTTGGTGATGCAGCACAGCCAAGTAATACCAAGTTTAGAATTAAAAGTATTTAAGATATTGTTGGGAAAGCTGCATTAAGAATAGATTTGTGTCCTGAGGAATATTTTTAAAGATTCTATCTGGCATTTCACTCTAAGATGTGGATCTGTAAGTAAGCCAGAGCAAGGAGGCTCATTGTAGAATTGGTCAATTGCTCCTTACAATGCTTATTAGATTGTCAGGTTGAAATGTATGTCTATAAAAATGGACTTTTTAAGGATATTTACTGAAGAAGAACCCACAAGAACAGAAACTACACAGCCAATCTTAGTGTTTTATGTAAATCATTAAGATGCTAAATGTCTCCTCTAGGAGAGTTTAGATGAGATGAAAATGAAGGTGTGCCCCACAGAAAAGTAAGCAGGAACATTCTCTGATTGCAGGCACTCTTTTTTCCTTTGCCTTACTCCCCCCTCTCCCCGCACAACCTTTTACTTTGAAATCATTGTCAAAGGTACAGAGAAGTTGAAAAAAAACCAAACTGTTGTGATAGCCTGTATCCCAACCCATTTGTGAACTATTTGTAAATTTGTTGCAGATAGTATAACATTTCACTTCTAAACACGTCAGTTTGTATCTCCAAAAAACAAGACACTTTTCTATATAACCTCAATACTCTTATCACATCTAAGAAAAATAACCATATATCCTTAGTTTCATCCAATATCCTCCATATTCAAAAATTTCAGATTGTCAACAAAACCTTGTTTGTAGCATTTTTTCTGAAATACAATCCAATCAAATTTTACACATTGCACTTGGTTATGTTCCTTTAGCTCTTTTATATTGGAACAGTCCCCCACCTTCTTTTTCTGAACTTTGACTTTTTGAAGTGACAACACCGATTTTCTTACAGAATGTCCCACATTCTAGATTTGTCTGCTTATTTCTTTGTGGTGAAGTTTAACTTGTAACTCTCCCCTTTGTTTCCATTAACTGGATGTGAGGTCCAAGGGCTTGTTTATGTTTCAGTTAAACATTTTCAGCAAAATAATCCACAGATGATGCTATGCCCTTTATATTGCACAATGCCAAGGGGTCCTATTAGTGATGCTAAATGGTCCAATGGGACCATGAGATATTTCTATAGTAAAGATACATTTTTCCCTTTGGATTGGCAAGTCATGTGTGAAATGATATATTTTTAAAAAATTTTTATTGGCATATAGTTGCTTTACAGTATTGTGTTAGTTTCTACTGTACAGCAAAGTGAATCAGTTATATGTACACATATATCCCCTCATTTTTAGATTTCCTTCCCATTTAGATCATCACAGAGCACTGAGTAGAGTTCCCTGTGCTATACAGTAGGTTCTCATTAGTTATCTATTTTATACATAGTAGTGTATATATGTCAATCCCAATCTCCCAATTCATCCCACTCACTCTTCCCCCCTTGGTATCCATAAATTTGTTTTCTACATCTGTGTCTCTAGTTCCACTTTACGAGTAAGTTCATCTGTACCATTTTTCTAGATTCCACATATAAGCAATATTATACGATATTTGTTTTTCTCTTTCTGACTTACTTCACTCTGTATGACTGTCTCTAGTTCTATCCACGTCTCTGCAAATGGCACAATTTTGTTCCTTTTTATGGCTGCATAATATTCCATTATATATCTATATATCTATCTCATATATATATAGATATGTATCACATCATATATATATACACATCACATCTTCTTTATCTATTCCTCTGTTGGTGGACTTTTAGGTTGCTTCCATGTCCTGGCTATTGTAAATAGTGTTGCAATGAACACTGGGGTGTAGGTATCTTTTTGAATTATGGTTTTCTCTGGGTACATGCCCAGTAGTGGGATTGCTGGGTCATATGGTAGTTCTATTTTTAGTTTTTTGAGGAACCTCCATACAGTTCTCCATAGTGGTTGTATCAATTTATATTCCCACCAACAGTGCAGGAGAGCTCCTTTTTCTCCACATCCTCTCCAGCATTTATTGTTTATAGATTTTTTGGTGATGGCCATTCTGACTGGTATGAGGTGATACCTCAGTGTAGTTTTGATTTGCATTTCTCTAATAATTAGTGATGTTGAGCATCTTTTTATGTGTTTGTTGGCCATCTGTATGTCTTCTTTGGAGAAATGTCTATTTAGGCCTTCTGTCCATTTTTTCATTGGGTTGTTTTTTTGATATTGAGCTACATGAGCTGTTTGTATATTTTGGAGATTAATCCCTTGTAATGATATTGACATTATGAGACCATTTGGTTCCCTAGCAACATTCAATCTAATAGTTTTAGTAGCCTTTCTTGATCCTTGCACAATGGTGATTTTCTAATTCCGTCATTCCACCTACATTTTGAAGCTCACATTATTCTTTGTAAAGAAGCACTTTCTTTAAGCTTTATTTTATAAAAAAGAAAATGACAGAATAAATGCTTGATTCTCTCCCTTAGCTTTTGACCTTCAAGAAGGGGTATAAAAAACTGAATCACTTTGCTGTATACCTGAAACTAACACAATGTGGTTAATCAAGTATACTCCAGTATAAAATAAAAAGTTAAAAGAAAGAAGGGGTATAATAAGGAAATGTTAAAAGTTGAAAAACACCTCTAAACACCTCCCAGAAATCTGGGATTTTTTCATAATCTGCAGTTAGGTCAAAACAGCAGTGTTATTGTGGGCAAAGTTTAGAGATGCTCCATTAGAGATGCATAAAAGCCATCCAGAAGAGGGTTATTAACTACAGTCTCCTTGCTTTAGAGGCCATTTGGATCTAGGCAATCAAATAGTTTATCTTCCATTTGGGAAGATATTAAGGAGATGTGAAATCTAACATTATGCTTAAAAATAGAGAGACTAAAACTGTTTAAACATTGTAGAGAAATTCGGCCAAAAGTCACCGCTAAGTACAACTGTACCAGGTGGTGAGAATGTTTCCCCAATAGCTGGGTACTGGGGAAGGGACAGGAGAAGTAGCATCTGATGTAACAAGAAATGAAGTGACTTGAGATCTCTCTTATTCTCCACTGGACTCTGTCCTCACCATCTCCTTTTTTACTATTTAAGTAATTTTGATTCATGAAAAAAAAAACATTACGAAGGTTCCCAAAGAATAAAATAACTACAGATTTAATCTTCCTCTTTTTAATTTATTTGCTTTTACTGTAGGACATAAAAGGCCTTTATTTCAATGCAGCCCACAATCCAGTGAGTAATTTCCCAGGCCAGGGCAAAGTCATCGAAAGTTCTGCGATGCCTTAGAAGATATTTCAAGGCTTTCCTTGCCTTCTCTGCCCATCCCACTCCCCGTTGCTTCCTCCCCCTGAAGACTTGTACTCAAAGATTAGAGAGCTAATAAAACCTACTGAACATTCTGTCTTCCTTTGGAAAGTGCCAGGCACTGATTTTGTTCAAAACACCATAGGTGGTGGCTACTGATTCCATGCTATTTGCCAGTCACTGGAATGGAAACCAGTGTGAGAAGAGAAAAACCCAAGAGACTACAGCGTAGGGCAGGCAGAAGGAGGTACAGCTGGTCCCTTGGCTATCACAGTCTGCTCCATCACAAAAAGGCAGCCAGAACTGTGGTTTTCAAATTTACAGTTAAAAAACACACACACACACATACTGTAGAGAGAGTGCTATAACATTCTCTCCCTCCCTGTCTCACTTCTTTCACCTTTTTTTCCCCCAAAGAAATGGTGAGTTGAAAATATCACACTGTGTCAGACCAAAGAGTCCAATCAAACTTAACTTCCACGGATGTGGGAAAAAGGCAGTGGGAGGGCAGTCCAGGCGAGGCTGAAGGGGGGCAGTCTGACCAAAGAAAGACCACCTCAAGGTTTCACTGTGGCAACCCCACTTTGGAGAACAAGCAGCAAATGAGAGCCAGCGCAAATGTTAATGTAACGGGATAAGTGGAGGGAAGCTGCCCTTGGCAAGAGAACTAAGCCTGTTCGTTTTTATAATATAAGAGAAAGCAGGAGAGGGAGATTGTGGGCTCGCTCTCCAGGTGCATTTTGCAAGTTTTTCCAGTTCCCTTTTCATTAGTTCCTCTCATATTATTGCCAGAGGCTTCCAAGCTATATGGAACGAGGCTTGCCATCCTGCTGAACTCATTCTGACTTCTATTTGTATTGCATGGTTTGCCTACTTAAAAAAAATTTTTTTTTTATCAGTGGAAAATAAGAAGCATCTCAGAAATTAGTGAGTTTCAGTTGACAGGGGCTAGATTCAATAGAAAAGTTCTAACGATATTTTTGAGAACCTCTGTGTGCTTGCATGCCTAATGGTCAAGTGTAATGTATTGAATCTGTGTGCTGTCAGCTTTTATTTACTATTGTTTAAAAAATTAAATAAAAGTTCCTTGGGAAGATGTTTAGAAGCACTTCACAGTTTCTTTTCATATCAATATAGTGAGATAAGTTTTTTTTTTTTTTTAATTTTTGGCCTTTGTCCTAAAGAATGTGGTTTCTCTCCAATATTTTTTGACACTTGTACCTTCGAACCTCACTGCATCCACAGACTGCTCCCTAACTGTCAACTTTACCCCAAATCAGGAATTAAACATTCTGCCTTCATTTCCTCAAGGAAGCCATGACACAAAAGAAATGTAAAAAGAAAGTCAGCCTATGGCTTTGGAGCCTAAAAATAAAGATTTCAAATTCATGGGAAAAAAATGTATGATGTGAAAGTTCTAAAAGTTTGGGTTTGGGAGATATCTAAAGCATTTGCCCAAGGGTAATTGGGTATTAAATGATCAGAGTTTTAAAATCATCCTTTTCTTTTTTTTGGTTCTTAGCATATATAAAGTTTCCATGAGAAAAAGGACAGATGCAAGGAGTCATTAACAGAGTTGGAAGTTGGGATGGGTCCCTGAGAAGTAGACTTGTGTCCTGCTTTTCCCTCTTCTCCAGCAGTCCCCAGCTGGGGGAAATGAGAGTAGAGGCATGACTCTGCTCCATCTTCAGGTAAAGACCAAAGAGGCATCGAGACTCTAGCATCTCCCTGGTACACAGTTGTTCAGGAAGAGCAGATATATGCAGTAGGTCTGGTCAGAGAGGACTCAGGTAGCATGATATAGTTCCTTTCAAAAAATTATGGCCCAGACAGAGACCAGTGTTCTCTACAAACTCCATATGAGCACAGAATCAGCTGAGACAGTCGAGATCAAAGACCTAGTAGTGAATTCTGTAGACCCAGGACTGAAGTTAGATGGTACCTAAGTATATCAGCAACCTGTGAAGACCAGTGATTTGTAGGAATGTGTGTATCCTGATAAGAATTCCACAGTCATCTATGGGATTTAAAAGTCAATTGGATAGCAAAGAAAAAAGCACTCTCAAATACTCTTTAAAATTTCAAGAGCTCTAAAAACGATGGTACATTTTAGTTACACACACTCATACAAACACACACACACATACGTTGGTTGGGATGAGAAGCTACTAAACAAGTAAATACAACTGGAAATTTCCATCCATTCCATCCTTACCCTCACCCACCCTGTTTTCATTTTCAGGACACGTAGCTTTTGTGACAACAATTATACGGTTGACATTTACATGTTCTTGTAGTACCTAGTCCAGTACTTATTCCAAACTAGGCTTTGCTGCTTCTAAGCTAAGACACAAAAACTCATGCCTGGGCTTAGCAGAGGTAGACCACTAAGAGGGCAATAAAAACATTTCTTCTGGAAGACAAAAATTGAGGGAGAAAACAGGTGATGGGTTGATGAGAAGTAACTCTGAGTTTGGGAGAACACATAGTCAGCCTTCTAGTAAAGGTACCTGGAAATTTATTTTCATCCTGAACTTTAATTCAAAACAGAACAAACTATGTGTCTATATCTATATCTGTATCTATGTCTATATCTATATCTATATCTATCTATCTCCATCTGCCGATCATCTATCCATCTATTTAATAGAGTGTTAAACCAGGTTACATTCCCTGTGAATCTGTAAAACTTGGAACTGGCTTTCTCCACTATTAGTTGATGACCACACAGGAAAACTTATTTAATTTCAGAAACCTATAATTTTGAATGTAAACCTACTACCAAATGAGGGGGGAAAAACAATGCATTTTAAGGAAAAATAGTAAGTTTTTTGTTTTTAAAAATCATCTCCTGTATCAGGTTTACTGGACTGTCACTTGATTTTAATAGAGTATATAATAAAGTTGTATATTTCTTAAACTCTCTGAGTGTATAGGGTGATATAATGTGAGTGATAAGATGTTATTTTTCTAATTGCATTTTGAACCAGGAACACGAAATGAGATTACATTACATTAAGATAGTTCTAGAATAGATTTTAGGATAGCTTGTAAAACCCTGGAAAGTGTTTTCAAACGAGGTCATGGGAATCATCAAGAAGGCAAATCCCTGAGATGGCGACAAAAATAGTAAAACTGAATAAACGTTAGATACACAACTTTCTGGGGGGATTAGAAAATCATTATCCTGGAAGAAGAGAATTGAACAAATAACACCTCAAGACTCTAAGACTCCAGAATTTCCCAGAACTAGTCTTTGATGTGTTAGACCAGCCTTAATGGACAGAAGCCAATGACCTGGTGAGCCTGTGAAATCTTTTCTATCATCAAATCTGTGATTTATAAGATAATCCCAAATATTCTGAAAATATTTGCAATATTTGGCTATTTTTCCATCAATGAAACTTATGGTTGATCTTTTCACTAAACGAATGGCAAATAAGTTTAAAATAATGGAGATGTTAATGTTTTTGCTCACTGTGTTCATAGAACCTCTTTTAATCTTAATTCTAAAACTTCCTTGTTCTTTGAAGAAAAATATGGTCGAGTAAAAATTTCAAAAACTAATATCCAAAATCAAGCTGACCTGAGAGAGTGAAATTCTTGTCCAACAACAATTTACTTTGCCTTTTTTTTCTGCAGACATGTTGCTAGAAATGAGAAAGTTCAAATTGGCTGAAATTTATCATCAGACAAGAGTGCCAAACCTTGTGTTTCTAACTTCTGTGATCAGAATTACCTGGGGAGCTTTTTAAAAACTCAGATTCCTGGACCTCAATCCAGACCTCCAATCTGAATCTCTAGAGGGCTCAAAGCTCAATAATCTGCGTTTAAAAAAAGATTGCCAGATGGTTTTGCATATATTAAATTTATGAAAAAAATATCTAATAAAAATCAGGTTACAAAATTTTTAGTCAGTCTCAGATCACATTTTAAGTGAAACATGGAGGTGATAAAATTCTCTTTAATGTTTCAAATCACATTACAAACACTAGGGAGAGATGGGATCATAGAATGGACTTTAGGATGGGATCATAGGTATTTGTATAAATGCAGAGTTGTCTTCAAACTATGTCTATTGTGTAAGAGTTTTACAATTTGTGCCCCAATCTTTAGAATTATCTTGCCCCCCTCTAATTTGTCAGGCTTTTCTTCTTCTTTTTCTTCACTCTATTTTTCTTACTGACTCACCTTTATAGAGTCTTTCCAAAGTATTCAATTTAAATTTCAAAAGTGTACAGTATTAAATTGTACTTATATTTTATTGGTTTATATAATAGTTAAAATACATAAATACCTTAAAAACACAACGGGCATAACTGAGTTTGGAAACAAATACAACTGACCCTTGACAACTAACTTGGCAATACAATAAGTCCCCTACATACAAACGAGTTCCATTCCGAGAGCATGTTCTTAAGTCCCATTTGTTCGCAAGTTCAACAAAGTTAGCCTAGGTACCCAACTAACACAATCAGCTCTATAGTACTGTACTGTAATAGGTTTATAATACTTTTCACACAAATAATACTTAAAAAACAAAACAAACACAAAAAATAAAGAAAACATTTTTAACCTTACAGTACAGTACCTTGAAAAGTACAGTAGTACAATACAACAGCTGGCATCCAGGGGCTGGCATCGAGTGAACAGGCAGGAAGAGTTACTGACTGGAGAAGGGAGAGGAGGTGGGAGATGGTAGGGATGAAGGATCATCAGCAATAGGAGACGGAGGGCGAGCTGCAATTTCACTCACGCCTGACATGCATGGAATGCAGGTTTGCATCTTTGAAAGTTTGAAACTTGAAGGTTTGTGTGTAGGGGACTTACTGTAATGGAAATGTATGAGAAGTTGACCTTCAGGTGAAAAGCATTCACCCTACCAGTGAGTGTAGTCTGTAGAGAGAATCCTTAGAGAATTGGTTGACCTGCTCATTTAAGAGCCTATTGTATTATGATTGCCATTTAATACATGAGCATACCATGGCAATTAGAATAATCATTAGGACACGTATTCTCTGTGTGACAGAGACAGTTAACCAAGTCACTCTAAGAGCAAGACCGTGCCCCTTTCCAATGCTCCTTCACATTATGTTTTCTCTAATATTGGCTTTAGTGATTGTTGGAATAAGACACTTGGAGCCTCTTGGGATCGGAGGCATCTTGCAATCCTTCCATCCATTATGCACCTTGTCCCGTGGGTTCTACAGGGCCTAAAATATTCACTTTCACTCAGTTGTCTGGTTCTGTGACCGAGTGTCTCAAATGCAGTGCAAAATACATTAGCTGAGAGGGTAAGCATACTAAATCTTCAAACATAAAATGCTTGACCAATCCACTAGGAGAAAGCAGAGTTCTATGAAAAAAGAAATAAATTGTCAGCACATTTTGGTCACATGCAGCAGGCCTGGAAGCACGGGTGGTTGAAACCCTGAGCTAAGAGACATAAAAAGGAACCCAGGGGCCCAAGGAGACGGTTGAGAAAGGGAGGTAAAGGAATAAAATCACTTTTCTCCATTCCATGCTGAAAGTAGGGCCTGACCTTTCCAGCCTCAACAAGACCTGATGTCTAAGGATCCAAAACTTCTGCCATGAATTGGCCAAATTAAAGAAACATCTCTTGGCATAAAAACTCCATTGACTTTTTTTTTTAATTAATTTTTATTGGAGTATAGTTACTTTACAATGTTGTGTTAGTTTCTACTGCACTGCAAAGCGAATCAGCTATACATATACATATATCCCCTCTTTTTTTTGGATTTTCTTCCCATTTAGGTCACCACAGAGCATTGAGTAGTGTTCCCTGAGCTATACTGTAGGTTCTCATTATCCATTGACGTTAGGATAAGTCTAATCCTTTCGAACTGACCGAAAGTCTGCAGCATCATCTAATGCTGTCTACCTCTTCAGCATCATCCTTCCCCAAATTCTCACCATTTCAGACATAAAACTGACCAAATAGTCCACAGATCTCAAGGAGTCTTCAAAAGAACTTGTTATAACTTCTACTAAAGAGCTGTTATCTTTGTAACTAAAGTCAGAAGTTCTTCTGGAAATCTTTTTTTTTTTTTTCCTGGATGCCCAGAACTTAAACTTAGGACATTCTAAGATATTATCAACTGTTCTTACTAGAAATTTAGCATCAGGTTAAAGAAGGATAAGAGCATATAAGTTCCTAGGTTTTGCTCTGTGCAAGGCACCTTTGTAAGCATTGTGCATACTCGATCCTCAGAATCACCCCAATGAAGAAAGTACTGGTATTATCCCCATTCTACAGATGAGATCAAAGAGGTTAAGCAAATCACTTGAGGCTACATAGTGGGTAAGTGGCAAAGATGGGCTCCAGATGGGCTATTCAGTATGCTAATAATTCAACGTGGCATTATTTACAAGACTTCTTATAACTTAGATTTTCAACAAGAGAGGACGGAGTTGGTAGATGATAAACTGAGGCATATTAAAAATTTTAAGAGTTTATCTGAGCAAAAATTGATTTGAGTCGGGCAGTGCCAAACCAAAAGTGATTAGGAGAACTCAGCCTACAGGAGCCAGCGGAAAAAAACTTACACAGAGAAGGTACAAAAGCAAAGAAAGGAAATTACTTGATTGGCTGTTATAAAGCCTAGTTGTCTGTTTGTGACTGGTTGTCCTTAGCTATTGATTTCTATAACCTTGAGGCATCTATAGGCTTAGATTTTGGTTTGCTTATGTAGGTTACCAGGACATTAGTGCCACCCCAGTCGAATGGCCTACTTGTTTAATTAATGTAACTGGGTACATAAATTATGGCTCATCTATACAGTTGAAAACCATATAGCCAGCCATCAAATAATGTAGAAGTGTTTTGGTTGACATGGAAAGATAAAAATAAGTTTCAAAGCCATAGAACAGTATGCATCGATCTTTATTTAAAAAGACACATAACATTGTGTAATGTATATATATATATATATATATATATATATATATTATTTATTTTTTTTCTTTTGCGGTACACGGGCCTCTCACTGCTGTGGCCTCTCCCGTTGCGGAGCACAGGCTCCGGACACGCAGGCTTAGTGGCCATGGCTCACGGGCCCAGCCACTCTGCGGCACGTGGGATCATCCCAGACCGGGGCATGAACCTGTGTCCCCTGCATCAGCAGGCGGACTCTCAACCACTGCACCACCAGGGAAGCCCTAATGTATATATTTTTAAATGAAAATGTAAACATATAATCAATTTATAAATATTAATAAAATCTAAAAGCACATACACCTAAACGTTAACGGTGGTTATATGTAAATGATGGGAGAATGAGTATTTTTTACCTTTTTGTTTAACTGTATTTCCCATTTGATTACAATAATCACAAAGTGTTTAATTACAAAAGTTAAATAAAGTAAAAATAGAAAGGGCATCGCTAAAAATAAGTGGGTTTGTATTAAAAATGGAGTTCATTTGTGTTAAGGTGGCAATAAACTTGGAGTTTATATTACAGCATTGCAGACTAACAACCTTGACAGAAAATGCTCTTTATGTGCTCATGGGAAACCCCAGAGAGAGGCCTGGGAGTTGGGTGATATCCCCAGCTATGACTGAGTTTTACAGACTTGCTGGACCCTGGTATCCCATGTAGGCATTCACTTTCCTAGACATCATATCTCATAAGAGATGGAAACAATCGTTCTAAATTTAACTGATTGGAAAACAGGAAGAAACTTAGACAAGTCCATTGTATAAAGAACTGTAATCTATGAAAAGCACAAAAGCCCATTTTATTATGGAATGCCCACAGTGGAATTCTTTTAGGGCACAAAAGTATCCTTGTCACTGACCCTTTACAATACTCTGGAAAAAGTTTTTAATTTTCTCAACATTAAAAAAATAGAATCATGTGTTTTTTGTCTTGATACTTAAAGAGGGAAAAAATAATTAGAAAACATGGAAGAACCATTTATTTTTGTAGTATGTGAAAAGGTTGTTATTGTTTGGCTGCAGTTGTGATGTGGTCTTTGACTTTATAAGGAAACTTGGATATCCGTAGGGTCAAAAGAAATTCTCAGTGAGAGAACAATGAATAAGGGTTCTAGACTGAGTTTGAATCTAATCCCAGTTCCATTTGTAAATACATTCCTTGAAAATGCTCATCCCTTTTAGATTTCCAGACATGGCACCATCCTGGTCTGATCCATTTTTGCCTGTTTTATTTTCTCTTTTTGCCCCATCCTCAACATTTCAGAATATCCCAAGGCCCTCTCCTCAGTCCCCTATTCCTTTAACTCCTCTGGGTTATATCTCACCTACGCTTTTGCCTTCACACGTACACAAGTAATTGCCAAATTGATGTTGTTAGTCCTGAGACAGTCAAGGAAGGCTTCCTGGAGGAGGCAGTTTTCAGAGATAGGAAGGATTTCAGTTGGGAGGACATGGACAGGGGAAAGGAACCTCAGATAAGGGGAACACTATTAACTGAAGCACAGAAGGAAAGAAATTCCAGACATGTGAGGGGGACTGCTAGTTTGATAGGAAACTCATTCATTGACTCCTGGAAATATCACATTTTATTTTTTATTTATTTATCTTTTAAAATTTACTTTACTGTAGTATAGTTTATTTACAATGTTGTGTTAATTTCTACTGCACAGCAAAGTGATTCAGTTATAATATATATACATTCTTTTTCATATTCTTTTCCATTATGGTTTATCACAGCCTATTGAATATAGTGCCCTGTGCTATAAATAAATAACAGTAGGACCTTGTTATTTATCCATTCTATATATACCAGTTTACATCTGCTAATCCAAAACTCCCAATCTATCGCTCCTCCAGCCCCCCTCATCCTTGGCAACCACAAGTTTGTTCTCTATGTCTCTGAGTCTGTTTCTGGGTAACATCACACTTTAGAGCAAGGATTTTATTTCCTTTTTTACCTCCTTGTTCCTTTCCTTATTTCTTTGTTTCCAAGCACCTGCCTGGATAAATAAATGTTCCTGACCAATTTGAACTTCTTTCACACGTTGGTTGTCTCTCTCACTTCTATGCACCTGAGGCTGAGCCATCAAGGACAAATCCTGATCTTTCCCTGCCGACTGTTCAGACAGAGCTCATTTCTTTTCCTGGTCCCTAATTAACCATTAGGATTAATTCACCATTTAGAGTCATTTGCTCTTATAACATGTTTTTTGTTTTGTTTTGTTTTCGTATAACATGCTCTTTTACTCACAATTTTTAAAACACAAAATTTAAAAATTTTTAAAAGAATAGATACATGCATATGTATAGCTGAATCACTTTGCTATATACCTGAAACTAACACATTGTTAATCAACTATACTCCAATATAAAATAAAAAAATAAGAATCTTACACATGGTTTTCTAGGCAATGGGAATGCCATTAATACTGGTGAAGTGAATGAATGAATGGACACGGTTGTCCTTTGTAGCCCTGGTACTTTGTCTCAGGATCTAGGGATGATGGAAGATGTGCTTATGGGACAATTACTGCAAGTGATTCCCAGCATCCCAGGAGACTCAGAGCAGATCTCTGAAGAAACCTGCTAGGATTAGTAAAAGAAAAGAAAGGCTGATGGAAAATTTCCCTGTTGAATGAATTTATAAACAGAATATACATTAAAAACTCTCAATATTTCTGTGTCTGGGCATCACATACCATCCCCGCCCCATTACACTGAATAAATCTGTGGATGAAAAAAATTGGATGAATCTTAAAAAAAAAAAAAAACCTGGAGCTAGCAATGCCCCAGTGACACATCATATATGGCCTTATATATAGTACTTACTTAGCTTATTTTAGCCCGTAGTTCAACCAACAGGATGCTTACATATTTCTCTTATTGTGTTGTTTTAGAACATAATAGTCAAAGGCCAAGTCAGTTTAACTTGCTTGGTGCAGTGTTCTGTCTCAGTATATCTATCTCAGGCTGAAATAGATACCTCATAGATGCTTTTTGACAATTTTGATAATGTATGATCAAATCTGCATAAAGAATTTTCAGCTTCATGGGGAAAATACCATTTAACCTTGGAATCTCACACTTGGGAACTTATTTTAAGGACTTTGTTTGGCGGGGAGGGAGGAAGGAGGAGGAGGTGGGTGGGAAGGGGCTGGGATGGGAGGGGAGGAGAGGGAGAGAAATTTCTTGAATGAAGATGTTCACTAAGGAGTTATACATTTTCCAAAAAAATAATTTTTGAAAGCTAATATATATTGAGCTCTTCTTAAGTGCCAGACACTGTTTTAAATGCTTTATATGCATTAGCTCATTTAGTCTTCCACAATAACCGCATGACGTCAGTATTATTCGTACCACTTTACAGATGAGGTAACTGGGGCACATAAAGTTAATGCAACATGCCCAGGGTCACGCAGCTGGTAAATGTCCAACAATAGTTAAGTACATTGTTACATCAACTCGATGGAACTATGTTTAATGATCATTATAAAAACTAAAGAAACATTTAAAAATTCTCACAAGTTTAGTGAAAAATTCAACTATGATATTATATATACATAATGAGTTGTGACATTTAAAAATTGTAGACCTAAACTATGTGAGTCTAGGAAGGAGAAAAAAAATGATTGATATATTAGGATGATGGATTTGGTGTTGTTTAGTTCTTTCAGTCCAAGTTATTTTTAATGTAATTTTGTGAGTTTTAAAAAGTAATTACAGGGCTTCCCTGGTGGCGCAGTGGTTGAGAGTCTGCCTGCCGATGCAGGGGACACGGGTTCGTGCCCCGGTTCGGGAAGATCCCACATGCCGCGGAGCGGCTGGGCCCATGAGCCATGGCTGCTGAGCCTGCGCCTCCGGAGCCTGTTGCTCCGCA
>NW_020172630.1:2561-19621 GCF_003031525.2 Neophocaena asiaeorientalis asiaeorientalis | reverse complement strand
GCAAACCGAAAAAAAAAAAAAAAAAAAAGTAATTACATAGAAGTAGGATAAATGTAAAGGGCAGTTAGCTTATTCTATGGGAGAATACCTTGTGCTTCTATAACAGTTCTTGAGAATGGTATGATAGCATTCTAGATCTATCTCTTCTTAATCACTATGTTTATCCACTATGCACTCCTCTAGATATCTATTCTCTCTTGGAAAATGGAAAAAAGAGATTGAAAAGACAAAGGTTTGATCCCAAATTTCATTTTTGTCTTTCTAATGTCTCTGAAAACTGTGCTGTTTACTGCTTTGTTTATTTGTTAGGAGATACAAGAACTTAGGCTATTACCTAAGGAACCAGGTTGAGGTAGCTAGCCGATGTAGGTCTTTGTCTAAAATGGACAGAAATACTGCTTCTATCAGCCACTTTGTTTTGCTCTGTGGATGCTTTGTTTGTTGTGAAAGGACGGGGGAGAAACAACTTAGCTGTTGAAGCTTCATTGCATACCTGTTGGGAAGTTTGCTATGTAATATATCTGACATTCTTTGGGGCAGAGACAATTATGGCTTTCGTTCCCCTCCCCACACACACAAAGGGAAAAGTACCAACAAACAATAGGAAATAGATTTTATATGATGCCAGAAGGAAAGTCTTCACTTATTTGTATTACAACGAGGCATAATCCAAAATAACAGAAAAGCAACATCCATCAATTGAAATGGACAAAGACTCTTAAGAAGATAACAGCCATTTAATAATAGCCTTTAAAATAATTCAAGGGAACCGGGGTGCAAAAACAAACTCTACACCCACGGTTGCAAACCTCTGGTTCCACAGGAGAGGCAAACACATCTGTCTCCCCACACATCTGGACCTCTCTTACCCACGCCTCCATGCCTTAGACCAACACTCACAAAAGCTATGGGAATAACCTACCATCTAATAGGAGGCTTTCCCACTTGCAAGTCATATGAAATCATAAATCCTCCATTATTTCAGATGAACAGTGAAAATGGAAACCTTTAAAGTTTGTACTTTCCACAGGAAGTCTCAATCCTCCGTGAACAGATGATTTTGATTTTGGAGTACACAATGGGCCTTTAACTTCAGCTTCAGGGAGATGTTAAATTCCAAGACTCCTTCACTATCCTAAAGAAACAGCAATAAAATGTGTTTCGGGATTCAATTCCTTCAGCTTCAGAGGCTGAGATGGATGAACTAGTTTGGGGGAAATGAGACATGACCCAACCCCTTGCCTAAACAAAAATGACTCCACATTGAACTTTTCACAAAGTTCACAATACCTTGCAATAGAAACTTTCTTAAAAAAGACATCTTGATTTTATGTTATACATTATCCTATTCCAATGGCGACTTGAAGTAGAAGACCTGAATTGAAGTTGAGAGAATGTTTGGATTCTTTTCCTCTTTCTCATACTGGTCAATGGTCCTGGAAGACCAACGAGGGGCAACTACTGATGTTGTGAGCTCTGAAATGTTGAACCAAACTGTTCATAAGCATTAATTCAGTTAAAAATGAATCATCAGAGATGTGTTTAAGCCTTTGTCTCAATAGATCCAAGATATGTTCTGACTCAAGCTATCTTAACATCAACTCATCTTAAAATTTCTTTTAATCTATAAAGTAACTCTTCAAGCCATGGGCATTGACCATATATGAATTGGAACTGACAACATAGAAGAAGTGGTCATTATCAAAATAAAGAAATGAAAACCGCATAGATTATGCCCCCTTTTTTAGTTTAATTATTTTATTTATTTATTATTTTTTGGCTGCGTTGGGTCTTCTTTGCTGCACGCAGGCTTTCTCTAGCTGTGGCAGACTCTCTCTAGTTGCAGCGAGCTGGGGCTAGTCTTCGTTGTGGTGCGTGGGCTTCTCATTGTGATGGCTGCTCTCATTGTGGAGCACGAGCTCTAGGCAAGCAGGTTTCAGTAGATGTGGCTCGCGGGCTCTAGAGCGCAGGCTGTTTTTCAAGGAGTGAGTGATTATTTCATCATCTCTGCAGTCTGGTCTGTGAGCAAGAGCCTGAACTATAAGACAAGTGACCTCTGCTATTGTCTGTGACCATGGAAGAGATTTAACCCTTTCATTGAGGCAAAGACCACAGAACTGCCAGCTACTTGGGAGCTATCATTACAGAGGAGAGATCACACTTGGAGGCAGCTAGACTGTAGGTCAATTTCCAATGACATTTATATGAATCTGGTCAAGCTGCTTAATTTTTGAACCAATTTTCTCTCTCTCTCTTTAATTCATAGAAGTGTCAGGTATCTACTTCATTCTCTTGTAAAATGCCTACACACAATAGGTACTCGATAATACAGTATATGATAGCTCCATCAGATCCTGGTGGGCTAAATCAGCCAGACATTGACAGAAACAAGCAACCATTCCCAAATGGTAGTGTGAATTTTTAAGAGGATGTTTGAGCTTCATTCAAGAAAGGCCTTACTTCCCTTGGTTTTTTTAAAGGTCTGTCTTGTATATTCTTTGGCAAAAAAGAATTCAAAGCGTGCTCAGAAATGGTGGAGATAAGAAGAAAAATGGAGCCAGGGAGTGAAAGGGAGACACTCTTCAGGAATTGATGGGCTCACTGACAATGAGAATCTGTTTGTGGGTTACAATTAGAGGGAGGAGAGGATGATTGAGTGCCTGTGAAGGGGAGACAGTAAAGGAAAGCCAGGGAGGATAGGGACAATTCTTTGTAGGCGTCAGCATGGGTTAGGATGTATTATGGCTCTTAGTAGTCTTAGCAGTGACTATCTGATTATGAGGGAAGGACAGTGTGGGAGAAGATGAGTGATTCATTGTAAGTAAGAGAAGATAGCGTTTGATGTAGAGAGGATCAGAGAGACAAAGATGTAATACTGAGTTTCTGATTCAAAGAGACCATGTTATAGAAATCCCTAGTAAAGCTTCCCTTCCTTTCTTTTTAGAAAACAGAATGACCTCACAGTGATTCCTCTAGAAAGAGGGAATCACAGAGAGGACAAAGGTATGCTGAACCCAAACCTGTAAATTCTATACCTTTTTTTTTTTTAATATAAAACTAACTTGTCTATTCAATGTCTGAGACCAACCCGATACCTTCATCAATTCTTATGTCAGATGATCTGATAACAAATTTGACAAAAAGTAAATTTTAATAAAGCTGTGTAGTAGTTACAGTGCTGTTCAATAAATTATTCTCTGGACTTTTCTAAAAGTTTGAGCTATTTCAGATGTTTTTAAATATAAAGAAGAAAAGAAATGGTAAGTCTAAAAGACACACATGTTCTTGCAAGTTCAGATAATCCCACTGGGGAAGTGTTTAAGTAATTGATTTTGAGTAACTTTGGCCTGAAAGTGAAATCTTGCTGCTTTCCCAAGTAATCTGGGGACTGAATGGGAATGCAGACGGTGGGATGGAAAATTTTAAAGACTTCACCCAAAATGCTCTATTCTTTTATTTCACCTTGTTGACTTGAACAAAATAAATCTCCATGCCTGTAATTCCAAGAAGCATCTGTTTCTTCTGGATATACAAGGTCTAAAAATGTAGAGCATATGTTTGAGTTGCACCAAGAAATATGCCCACATGAAATCAGGTAAACCTCAGACCTATCTACCTCCAAGGGCTTATGCCTGTGAGTCTGCCTGTAAAGTGATTAGGAAAGACCACGCTCATGCCAGATGTCATTAGTGTCGTAGTAATTTCTACTCTATTGGATTTGGTTATGTTGTCCTTTCTCATTTTCATGAGGGAGTGAGGAAGAAAGAACTCATAGTTCGCTCTCAGTCAACGCTGCTTTCTCAACCTCCAACCAAGATTTTCACTGCGTTTCAAGTAATTGTTTTGCTGCTTTGCAGACAGTATATAGCAGCTTGTTTACTGTAACTCATACCTTCTTTTCCTTAATAAGTAACTTCTTGGTTCCCCCATTTCTGCACCTCAGAAGAGATGACTCATAGTCTCCACTGGCCACATCATCAAAAACTTGTAATCAAAACCATATTATTGCAATGTGAGTCTTCTGGGTTAGTTAACTTTCTCAGCTTTATGTATCCCATTGGATGTAATTCCTACCTAAGTGACCTACTCTCTGTACATGTAGAGCTAACTGTGCATTTACTCTGCATGACTGCAGTCATCTTCATTACACTAGTTATACTTTATATCCAGAGAAAAAACATACTCCCTTTCAATCCCTATGTTATGAAAGACTGTTTTATTTTTTTTCAGAGGAAGTTCTTATCTCCCTCAAACTATTGAATGATGTCTTCAGAGAAAACTTCAGAAATGTATTCTAGTAGAATCTTCGCTGATGTCAGATGGATACAGGATTCAATACAACTCAGTTGAAATACATTTTCCATGTTGTACATCTCAAGTTACTATCTGAGTTTTTAACGGTAGCCATCCTTCAAAATGTGGAACCACAGTAATAACACTGTTTATTTAATCTGTCCTGGGATTATTTAACAATTCCCAAAGTGGATTTTTAGGAATTCTTTTTTAAATTTTTTAATGTATTGATCCTTGATCTACTTAATGAACCATCTTTGAGAGAGATTCAGGGTAGAGGTGGGCATGTAGTTCTCCTTTTATTCTCTACTTCCCACTCCCAAATGAAGATTTTCCAGCTTTATGTTCCAATCAGAACTGAAATTTCCCCAAGAACGGAGGCTGATGACTTCACTTGTGCCACTTTACGGAAAGAAAAAAGTGCTTAGTGGAAATATTAGTCTATTGCTGTTGTAAAAAAAAACAAATCACCATTTTAGTAGCTTAAAACAATACAAACTTAGTATCTTATTCTGTGGGTCAGAAGTCTGAGTGTCCTTGACTGATTTCTCTGCTCAAGTTCTCCCAAGGCCAAAATCAAGATGTTAGCTGGCTACTCTCTTACTAGGAGGTTCTGGGAAGAATCCACTTCCAAGATCATTCATATGGTTGGAAGAATTCAGTTGTAAGTGTTTGCAGTACTGAGGTCCCTATTTCCTAGCTGAATGTCAGGCAGGAGTCATTCTGGAGAACAGCCATGCCCTTGGTTTATGGCCCCCTTCTTCCATCTTCAAAGTCAGCAACAGTGGATGGAGACCTTCTCATACTCAATCTCTGTGACCTCCCCAGAGCTCCATCTCTCCTGCTTTGGCTGAGGCTGCATCTCTCTGACCCCAGCACAAGAAAGCTCTTTGTCTGAAGGGCTCATATGATTGCTCACACCCACCTGGATAATCCAGGATAATCTCCCTATTTTAGGTCCATAACCTTAATTACACTGACGAAGTCCCTTTGGCCATGTAAGATACCATATTCTGAGGTTCCAGGTTTTAGGGAGTGGACATTTGGAAGGGGGTGTTATCTGCCCAACACATTGGGATAGTTTTCTCTTTCTGTGGGTAGTGTTGGCATCAGGATATGAGAACTTGAGGAAAATAGAATATTTTCTTTTGCTACTTTAGATGCCAAGAAAAACACCACCTAGGTAAACTCGTGACTCTGAAGGTCCTGAGGAAATTCTCATGATGACATTTTAAGACACAGAAGTTCAAACTTGTGATCTTTTGAAATCAAAATAATTTTCATAATGCCTTTCTTAATAATACCTCTTCATAAGATACCGTGTTAAGACATAGACATTTTCTGAGATGTTAAGAGGGGTTTGAATCAGGTGTGGGAAACCTTGGTAAATAACATATATTCTTTGTGTGAGGGGGTACTTTTTGATTCAAGAAAAGTCATTTTTCGGCATCAGATTTAGGACTGGAAGATGGTGGTATGTGTGTCTGAAGCTGAGATCTGAGAAAATTTGAACTGATATTGAAGATGATGGAAAGGAAACAGGAACACTGGTCAGTTCTCCCTCAATTCGTATCAAGTATCAAAAGATATGAGTGTGGCTTAGCTGAAGGATACAGCTGAGTGAACACCAGCCTGGTGTCCCTTGCATGGATGCATCCAGGGTGGAGATAATGAATAGCAGACCTGAGGCTCAGGCATTGGCAGTTTTGAGGAGGAGTTTGGAACTAGGAGTTACTTGCCTTTTTTTTTTTTTTTCTTTAGGCAATATCCAACTGACTTTTATTGAAACTTAAAAACGATGGTGGGCAATGAGAATATTGATGGAAATGCATTCCCTTCATAATTCTCAACTTCAAACATTTCGATATCCTACCACCATCTCCTATTTGTCAGGCTCACTCCCTCCAGTAGTCGGACTCCAATAAGAGCTCCTTGGCCTTTATCTTCCCCCAAACATCCCCTTCCCCCCATAGTAGTTGGATGCATGTTCAGGGTCTACATCTTGACCTTCTTATTGTTCATACTTAGGTAACTCCCCTTTATCTACTCCTGTACTGCAGGACCTCAGACTTTTCTATCCGTGTTCACTATGGGCTTCCCATGGACATGGTTTATGAGAAATCCCATTAGGGAACAGAAGTAACGATTATGTAGAACCTACCATAACGCATGAATTGTTAACATACATTATGAAACTTTGTTTAGTTTTAAAAATCCTCCTATAAGGCGATGAGAAAGGAATTTTTAATTTCCTCACGATGAAATTGAAATTCAGAGAGGATCAATGTCTTGTTCAAAGGCACATACGTGTCAAATAGAACTGGTATGATTTGAACTCAGAAATGTAAATGGTATGAGATTGTCTGGTATCCTTTCACATAAGCTATGTCCGAGTAAACCACAAGCTCTAGCTAGGTAAAGGAGCATTAATGACATTGTCTGTCTCATGCATAATTGACTTTTTTGTTCACTGGGAACATCATAGCAGATCACTTCCTCCTTGTTAATTAGCTACTTAGACTTTGTTCTTTGAGGCCTTTCTAAGACTCTGAGTTCTTTGTCCCCATAAGTGCTAAGATACTGGTTCTAGTTGAGGTCTATTCCTGGACACTTTTGGAACACCAGGGGTTAATCCAGTCCTTCGCCAGCCTGCACACCTTCCTGCAGGGCAGTGAGCTTCTGTTCCCTCCCCCACTAGGGCCCCCCTCCCCCCAGGAGAGAGACTCAGCAGCCTTGAGATTAACTGGGAGCTAAATGCAGGCAAGTAGCCAAACCAAAGTGATAAGCATCCTGGTTTTGATGGAATACTTAGAAATCATTTCAACTTTTCCAGACCGAATGCAGTTAAAGCATGCGGGGGTGGAGGTCTTGTGGGTCATACAAAGAGCTTCACTCCAGCAACTCCTTTTAAGCTAAGATTAGAAAGAGTTGCCCTAATCGGGGGGAGGGGTCCCAGTCATATCCAACTGACTATGAAATGAGCTCTTTTTACTCTTAAACTTGGTATCTTGTATTGGTTTGTTTTGGTCCTTATACAAACTGGCTTATTTCTGTTAATCTATTAGAAGAGACCCCATTTCTCACAGAAAGGCTACGTGGGCACAGTCTTTCCTGGTTTACTGTATGACCTTTGGCTGCTTTGTTAGGATACCGTTTTACATTTGTCTGTCCGTTTACGGACCGTGATAAGAAGTGAGGCTGACAGACTCCAGTCCATTTCCGCAGGTACGGAGGCTGAGGAGGAAACACTTTTGGAGAGGTCTTCATGACAAGAGTTTTCTGAGAAAGCTAAACTGACTGTGTCTTTTTTTTTTTTTTAAGGATTATTAGCTTTGATTGCTGTTGTGGGTGGAATGAGACTTAGCTAATGATGTCTGAAGGTACAAGGCTACTAGAAATCTGTGAAGGAGATCTGGAAAAGGGTGGTGGACCCAAGCCCTCGTTTAAAAATAATTACTCAAGTTTCAGCTATTACTTTGAGGAAAACTATGAAATTCTTCACACACAGGCAAAGTCCGGGCATGACTGTGATCAAAGCAACACTAACAGTGCTTGGTATCCCCAGATTTCTACAGTGCCTAGTAGCACAGGCATTTCTAGGAGACTGGATGAGGCAGGGAGGAAGGCGGAAATGGTATTTGGCTTACATCCTAGTACAGCCACAAGGCTTGTTAAAGCATTGTAGCTGGTCAACAGTTTCTGTGATGGGCCTTCTAAGTATCTTCCCTGAGCATCCTGCATCCTCCCATCATTACCCAGCACTGGTGTCAACTATTTTAAATGTTGTCACTGGAGAAGGGAAGGCCTTTCAAGGTCTGTGTGTACTCACTGAGTAAGAAACAGAATTCAAGAGGAGCAGGGCATGTCCACAAAGTGCTTTAAACCTGAGCTCTTCTCACCACTCTGAAGTGGTTGCAGAATTCTGAGAATTCTGAGAATCCTTATATCTTACTAGCAGTTGGAAAGGCCCAGTAGGTGGATAAGTCAGGTTTCAAAGAAAATTCCATTATGAAATTTAACCAGGTGGCCCAATATTAGGCCAACAATTCACATGTGAGTGCCTGATGTCAGGTGCCTGGTTCAAATGTCAGAATGACTTCATAGAGTTACTCTCTTGAGTGGAAGAGGATCTGCTTTGGAATCAGGCAGATTTTGGTTGGAAGTCTGGCCCTCTCCATCACTAGCTCTGGGACCTCAGTCAGATTACAAAACTTCTCTGAGTCTTAGTCTCATTATATATATGAGAGAATAATACACAGCTTGTAGGATTGTTTTAACATGGCTGGGTTTTTGTTTTCTGTTTAAAACGGAAGAATCATAGAGAATTGGGCCATGCAACACGCTGGTACTTCCGCATCGCACAGTTCAAGTGACAGTAGCGAACGTAACTGGCCCATGAGTCTTCCTCCTATCTCACAGTCTTGCCCATTTTAGACCAGTCCCATGTGGGTCAGATCATTCCATCACTCCCACCTTCTTCTTGGCATGTATGTGTTTAGCTCCACAGTTAAGTTAGTTATTCTGCTTGAGTATATATCTCTTTAGCTCTTCTCTAATCTTTCATGTGATGAGTTTCTTGCCTTTATGTTGGGAATTACCTAGGGCTGGTGGCATGAGGTCTCTACAGAACTCAGAGTGCCCTTGGTCCTCAGTGTTGGTGACTGACAGAGCGATCCATGTGCTCTGGTCTGAATGTTTGTGTCCCACGCCCCACCCCCCAAATTCATATGTTGAAATCCTAACCTCCAACATGGTGGTTTGAGGAGTTAGGGCCTTGGAGGTGCTTAGGTCATGAGGGTGGAGCCCTCATGAATGGGACTAGTGCCCTTATAAAAGAGGTTCCAGAGAGATCCCTTGCCTCTCCCATCATGTGAGGATACGGTGAAAGCCAGCAGTCTGCCACTCAGAAGAAGACCTTCTCCAGAGCTCAACCTTGCTGGCACCCTGATCTTGAACTTCCAGTCTCCAGAACTGTGAGAAATAAATTTCTGTAGCTTATAAACTACCCAATCTATGGTATTTCTGTTACAGCATCCCAAATGGACCAAAGCACTGTATATTCTGCCCAGCCTAGATGCAGTTCACTATCCTCTCCCCAGAGAGGATTGGGTTGAGTACTAATTTTGATCAGAGCTGCCATTTATGGAACACCTCCCAGAGCCGGACCTCTGTTTACTCCATCTCATGCCCAACAGTGGAAGATGCTTCACAGATAAGAAACCTGAACTCTGCGAGATTTGTTTCACTCAGCTAAGGACAGAAGACTGAGCTTTGGCCCCTGTTTCTCTTGTCTCCAAACACCAGGCTCATTTGAATGTGCATCTTGTGATCCCTAGAACCCCTAACACGCCCTTGTTCTCAAGTTGTCCAGATAAACCCTTGTTATCGGGGTTAAGCTCCAATGGGTGAAATTGAAGCCAATTGTTAGGACAGCACAAAATCCCTCATAGTCCAATCCTGAACACCTTGTTACCCAGAGTATTGCAAAAGATACCTCTAGAAGGATAGTGATTAATGCACAGAGGGTATATGTGTGATGACACCCAGTGGGTGCGGCTGGGAAATGGGGAGGAATAAGGTGTTTCCAGGAAAACTTCAGATCACTTACACGTTATCAAATGATGGTTTTGTGTAAGAGTAGAATCTAACTGAGACACGAGAGTAACCGATTTTTGTAACAGATCTTTAAGCTCCCCAACGAGGGTCCCGTGTGTGTCAGGTCCACACAGACAGACATAGACGGCAGTGAGGCAAGGAAAGCAGACGGAATGACCGTGCTCTATTCTCCATATGGATCAGTGAAATGCCTGAATCTAAAGCAGTGAGGTCTGAGGGAGGAGACAACCCGTGACCGAATCCCAGCCAGTCATTCTTTAGGTGGATGATCTTGACAGCGTTGCTTAAACGATCTGAGCCTCAGGGTTACTCATCTGTAAAATGGAACTAATAATAGCCACCACCTCCCTGAGTTATTATGAGTATTAAATGAGGTCCTATTTATAGAGCATGGTACATACTCTGCATGACTCAGGTGGTTCACCTCCCCTGCCCTTTATTCACATCCAGAGGCAAAAATGGACCGACCAAAGGCTCCGTGGAAAATGAATTGGAACAAAATTCAGGACGATTGGTATGATTTCCTTAAACATGCATACAGACAGATACTACACAGAGTGTATGACAGGATGGAGAGCTGAGAATCTGAATGAGATTTTGTCCAAGGATAACAAGCCCATTGTGAGCATGGATACAAAAAAATGTGACAATGCTACATTGTTTACTTCGGAAAGTCACTTAGGGCTTAAGTGTCACCACTACAGTGATAACTTTGTCTTGGGTCGTGAAGATCTGTACGTGTATCTGAGGGGTCGAATTTTCTCTAGCAATGTTGGAAAAAAGATGCACAAATAAACGTGTTTCTCTGTTGCAGGCTGCAGCCGTCTCTGTTCAACAGAGCAAGAATGGTAAGCTTTAAATTGATATGTATATTACAGCTATTTTTCAGGAATAAGTGGTGAGGCGTTGGGGCCCAAAGCTGGCCTGCCTGCCAGACCTAGATACTTCTCCCCGCACCCGGCATTATAGGATTCTGCTTGAGTTAAAAATTTACATAACAGAAGAGGAAAACTAAAGCTTAGCCAAAAACAGCCCCCCAAATCGACCCCACCTCTGCTGCCATAAAGCAGATATAGCAACTGGGATTAAAATGTAACTTGAACCAAGAGAGTTTTTGCAAATAAGCTGAAAGCTGCCATTTAAGGTTTTTCAATGGCACCAACTGGATTAGATCTGCTCTGGAGACAGGCGTCTTTTGACAATCCCTGGGAACTGTGTCCGCTTACTGGAAGGCAGAGCTGATGCATGCAAAGTCAATTAAAAAGCCAAATGCGTAAAAAGACAGTGGCTTGACACGATTCATGCTAGGCATTTTCCAAACAACTCAGGCTTTATTTATCAGGGTTTTATGCAGAGAAGTGGAGCTCCAATAGTGGTTTGAAACTGAAGTCTGAAAAAGCAAGAAATAAAAACAACCAAATTAATGCCTGACTGTAGAAGAAGAGAAATTCTATACCTGCTATAGATGTTTCTATGAATAATAATTCAGTCTTATGCAGGACTTCTTTTTTTTTTTAAATGAAGTACTTTATGTATTGACATTTGAGTGTGTGTGTGTTAAATTTAGGTGCTTACAATCTTACAACTTGTGTCATTTCTCACAAGATACATCCCTTTTTCACAAATGCCAGGCAAGTAATACCTTTGTTGTCGGGGGAAACAGTGATGTTTGAGTTGAAGTTTCTAGCCACGACACTGACGAGTTTCGTTTTTGAGGCTCTGATGCCTGCCTCTAGTCATCCATAGATTTAAGCCCGCAGACCATTTGTTCGCCGGTATTCCACACTTTTAGAGATTGCTCATAGGTAAAGCTTATTTAGCAGGAGCTGTAACATACTGCCCTTAAAAAGATGCCATTAGCTTTGTGGAAAGAAGAAAGTCTAGAATAAGTCAGTTATTTACTGAGTGCTTTTTAAGTATCACAGAGGTAGGCCACTGCTAGTTCATTTTCACATCTATTTCACAAATATCCTAGGGATAAACCATTACCTCTGTGTGACTAAGAACTTAAAATGATCTTAATTAGTTATTTTGCTTTCAAAGGATAATTTGGCAATGTTTCCGCTAGCATATTCAATTCATTTTTTAATTTATAATCTTCTACTTCTTACAATACTGCATATGCCATCTGAAGTAGATTGTAAAGTGTTTCTTATAAAATCTCATTCTCCATACTAAACTAAAATAAAACTTTGTAAACTGCAACATTACCTGAAACACTCCAATAAATCTTTTGGCTGATGTTTTATGATATTCCTGGTCATCTGTGATTTTCTGTAAATTAGTTCTCTTATCTCAGAGCCCACAGCTCACCTTTGTACCTCGAAGCCTAGAATGATGCAAAAGGCTCAGGAAGTAGATGATATTCTATTCAGTTCCATTTTTCCTGAGTTAGAATCAGTTCACATTTTCTAGTTAGTTCTTTTCCTATCATTCAACATGGTTAGCAAATCGGAGACTACACAGTCATGTGGACTATATTATTCGGAAAGCTTTTTAGAACTCCTTCAGCAGATCTAACTTCATATACCATTGGTCAAACGTGTGCCGTATATTCATGTCTTAACCAATGTCTGGTAAAGAGAATGAGATCACCATGATTGGCTTAGACTGAGGTACTGTTACAGGGAAGGTGGACATTTGATCAGACTCAGAGTTCTTTCAACAAGGAGGAAGGGGCCAGATGTGTGTTGTATAAATGACCAACAGTGTCTGCTACAGGTTGCATATGACCTGCCCGGGTCTGGCCAATCAATATCTAATATTCAGGGATATGTATAAGTTCCTTCAGGGTCTGGAGATGCCGTAAAAATGTGCTCAGATTTCTGGGACCGGAAGTGGCCATTCTACTCTGTTAGGCAGGAATCTGAAAGGACCTAAGTTCTAAAGCTGCTGCCATCAACTTGCCTCAGGTGGTGCCTAAGACCAAATAATACTACAGGCTCCCCGTCACTGAGCACAGAATACGTATTAAGGCAGAGTTCTAAATGCTTTATGTGTCCTAACTCATTTAATCTTCATCATGCTCTATAAAGTATGTTCATACTGCTGCAGCTCTTATGCTGTGGTGGCTTTCTGAACCTGTACAGTGAAAGGAAGAACGGAGACAGAAACCAGGTCCTGATGCCATTATTTGAGCCCTAAACTTACTCATGCCTTCAGCGAGCACTTAGACTTTTCCATTACATGTGGCAATAAATATTCTTTCATTTGGGTAGTTTTTGGTTGATTTTTATGTCACTTGCAACTGCAAAAGTCCTAAATGACACAGAAACCACTAACACAAGCCTTTCAACATGAAGCTAAGAAAACTGAGATGCACAAAGTTTAAATCACTTGCTCCAAATAACACATCTAATTTGTGAGATGGGAATACAAGTTCCAGACTTCTGGTCAAATGTTCTTTCCCTCTAAAAATGATAACTGGTATTTAACATTGATCACTTCCTATGGGCCACGTATGTGGACATGCCATTACTTATTCCATCCTCAGCAAGCTGAGAAGAAGGGATCATTAGTGTCTCCATTTAACAGATAAGTAATTTGAGACGAACCAGGATACAAAACTTGCCTATGGTTACACAGAATCCAAGTGGACGAGCTGGGAATCAGACCCAGCTGTGTGACCTGAGAGTCTGAGAGCTTCCTAGGGGCTCTCCAGCTTCTGACTATACCACACTGCCCACTATTGGTCCCTACATTTTGGGCATAAAGCAATGACCTTGACATTGATTTCATGGGCTTGTCTGGAAGCATCCAGCCCTCTTTGGTCCTTTATTTGCATTTAGCAGATGGGCTTTACATTCTAACCTAATTTTATTTTTTTAATTTATTATAACCCCTCTAAAGAGTGCCTAATGTTGCATTCCTTGGATGCCTGGTGATAAGGGTTAATATAGTCTTTCCTGCAAGATTTTACTTAATTTTGACTCCTATTTTGCCGGAAACCAAACGTTTGACGACATAGCTGATGATACTGTTAGTCAGAACATATGGGCTTTAGTCTTAGTTTTCCCAATTAACACCATTTTGATTTTCAGTAGCTACTGAAGTACTGAGACCTCTGAATAATGTGAATAATACAATGGTCTTATCTACTTCAGAGTTGCTGTAAGGTTATTTGAAAGCCTCACAGTGAGTTAATGTAAGAGATATTTTACTGGAAAATTGTTTTTCTATTTTCAGTTTTTACATTGGCATGTAAAGAGATTAATGCCTTATAGTTGTTTATGTAATGCCTATGATTTGGGAAGTAGAGACAATTACATAAAAGAAAAAGGAAAAAAAACCTTAATTTTTCCTAGTTTAATGAATTACTAGAGCTCAGGCTTAGCATGTAACCTTATTCATGCCAAATCGGTGCAAAGAGACTAAACATAATCATTTGACATTTCTCATTGGCACCAACTGGATTAAAGCAACTCATCCAGCCCTAGATATTTTTTTTTTTTCCAGGATTGGGGTCTGCCTCTTTTAAACAAAACATGCAAATATAGAAAGTTTCAAATGACGGGGAGAAGCTAATTGGGAGATAATCAAAATGTCATTGATTAGCAACTCTGGAAGCTGTAGTTTCTCTTCATTTGCAGAAGGAAAACCAGTACCAGCTGGCAAGTACCCTCCATTGGTGTCCTCACCAGACACGGTGTCCTCGCCAGACATGGTGTCCCGGCAGAGACCCAACTGCGTAAATAACGGTAACGACAGCACGGTCTAGGGGCTCATAGTCATGAAAACCTTTTTAATAGCATCGTCATCGGTGTGCTCATTGTAATCACATTTATCACCAGCCCATTCGTCATCATCATTACCCCAGTATTTCCATAGTAGTCCTTGCTAGTTTAGGAAGTGTTTTCCTATGGAATGCTTACAACAAACTTGCATGGTGAGTAATGTTATTATCCCTAGTTTCATGCAAAGAGGCAAGAATTTCTTGTTAAAAGACCTTAGCTCAAGCTCTGGCTCAGCTCAGTTCAGTACATGTGAATTAACCACCTCTTTGTAACAGGAACCATGCTTGGTGCTGGGACTTCTCTGACCTGAAAAGCAGCTCCTGTCCTCAGAGAGTCCGTGAGCTGCCTCTCCTTCCTCTCACAAAGCTAATGGTTTTTGTGGTTAAACCAATGGTTTTCACCCTTGTGTCCCAGAACCTCAAGGTATTCACAGAGGTAGAAATAGGGTCCTTCAGGTTACTGTCAATATTTCAAAATTATAAGCTTTACCCTGGAAATTGAACCTTAACTCTGGAAAAGGCTGTCCAGGCTAACTCACATATGGAAAAGATTGCAGAGGCTAACTCACATGTGAAATCAACTTTTCTGAAGTCTGATTTTGCAGGGAGAACTTCTATTTGGCCAGAATAAAGAGCACTTCATGTACCACAGGACATAAGTTCGGAGCTCCCTTTAACATGCCTGTCTGATCTTTTGCTGCTGTTCCATCCAGCTCATTGCATCCATGGTGCTAAGATTCCCCAGGCAGCATTTTCCCAAACTGCCCCAAATCTTGGTGGTGTCATAAGTCTGCTTGCCGCAAACACACACCAGCTACGTCATTCTCAATTTTGTTTTCAATTCCAACACAAACGTGTTTGCAGAGCTGAACACTAGCTCTTCAGAGCCTGCCAGGGATTTCTATTTAGGGAACATGAGAGGCTTCTGTAAACTGAAGAGTTAGTGAAAAAATTTCCTGGGAAGTCCACAAATACCCATTCTACAATGTCTCTTTAAGTGAGCAGTATTTTATTTGCAGAAATCTATAGTGTGATTGGTGGAGTACGGGGTGGGGATGGAATGGAGCATTTGGTCCAGGTTAAAAGAGCAGGACTGACTCAAGTACATCTGTGACTCTGGGGTGGAAAAAGGTCCCACTGCACCCCAGGTCCTAGCCCCTACTACAAACCTGGGTGAGCTCCAGCCATAGCACATGTGGTGGTCAAAAGAGATCACCTGCCCTTCCCCTGGGTTCCACGGCATGTCTTAACACTTAGTCACAGAGGTGAAGGATCCAGGTCCTGTGGACTCAAATTCCTTGCTCATTGAAGTAAAAAATTATTTCAGCCACAATTAAGTCAATTCCTTGTCAACTCTTAGTTAGTGGTTCACATAACTTGCAGTACAATGCACCAGCGGAAAAAGAGATTCACCCCGAGGGTGGCCTCATCCCACAAATCCCAGGGTACTTATAACAGTTAATATAAGGCAGTGACAGCAAAGCTGGCTCACAAAGAACCCCACAAGGGGCTTTCTTCACTGCCTAGGCTGGTGGCCCGCGGGAGCTACCTCAGTGGCTGGACTTAGCTGGCTGCCTAAAGGTTTCTGAGTTCAGTATCTAACCCCTCATTGGCCACCCTAGTGCTCACTGCAGAACAAGATGCCAAGAAAAATGGTACAGGAGGGCTTTCTGTGTCCCCAGGGCCTTGTGCAGTCTGATGACATTACTAGGCCCTTAATGTACACTGTCATAGACTCTTTAATATTAAATGTTCTTTATTGTTGGACTAAATAATAAATAATTTTCCAGAGGCCTAATGAATTCCTGTGTCACTCTCTTATATAAGACCAGAAAAAATAACACTTGTTCTCATTGATATGTAGGATGTTTTTGCTTCTGTTTCTTTAAAATATTAGAAAAATCCAAAATTTCATGAAAAATAGAATAGTATCCTGCAAGGAAAATAGTGCCTTTAATAACTTTTATTACTGACTTTTAAGATCTACTCTCTTAGCAGCTTTCAAATATATAATACGGTATTATTAACCATAGTCACCATGCTATACATTACATTCCCATGGCTTATTTTATTTTATAACTGAGAGTTTGTACCTTTTGACTACCTTTGCCCATTTTACCCACCACTCATCCCCCTGTCTCTAGCAACCACCAATGTGTGTTCTCTGTACCTATGAGTTCAGATTTCTTGTTGTTCTTTTGTTTTTCTTTCTTTTTTTTTTCAATTCCATATGACAATGAGATCATATGGTGTTTCTCTCTGTCTGACATTTCACTTTGCATAATGCCTTCAAGTTTTTGTAGAAATGAAAACAATCTAAGTGTCCATCCATGTTGTCATAAATGGTGAGATTTCTTTCTTTTTTGTGGCTGGATTTTTCATTGTGTATATATATATATATATATACATATATATATAT
>NW_020172630.1:0-2275 GCF_003031525.2 Neophocaena asiaeorientalis asiaeorientalis | reverse complement strand
AGATTTTCTGTATCCATTCAACCATCAATGGTCACTTAGGTTGCTTCTGTTTCTTGGCTATGGTAAATAATGCTGCAATGAACATGGAGCTGCATATATCTTTTCGAGTTAGTGTTCTCATTTCCTTTGGATCAATACCAAGAAGTGGAATTGCTGGATCATACGGTAGTTATATTTTTAATTTTTTGAGGGACTTCCACACTGGGTACTTTTTTAATAAGCAGAGAATTTTATAGATTTTTAAAAATTAATTAATTCATTTATTTATTTTGGCTGTATTGGGTCTTCCTTGCTGTGTGCGGGCTTTCTCTAGTTGCAGTGAGCGGGGGCTCCTCTTTGTTGCAGTGCACGGGCTTCTCATTGCGGTGGCTTCTCTTGTTGCAGAGCACAGGCTCTAGGTGCACAGGCTTCAGTAGTTGTGGCACACGAGCTCAGTAGTTGTGGCTCGCAGGCTCTAGAGCACAGGCTCAGTAGTTGTGGTGCACAGGCTTAGGTGCTCCACAGCATGTGGGATCTTCCCAGACCAGGGCTCCAACCCATTCCCCTGCATTGACAGGCAGATTCTTAACCACTGCGCTACCAGGGAAGTCCAAAAATTTTATAGCTTTTGATTAAGGTTAATTTACTAATTATTTGTTCTAGAAATCTTTGCCTAGATAAGTTTTCAAAGATACTTTCCTATTTTTTTCTAGAAGCTTCCAGAAATATTTAAATAACTAATCCCCCAAATTCAAGTCCAGAATACAGCCTCTTCTAACGCCTGAGATGCCAAGTGAAGTTTTAATGCACAAAGAGGATGTGGAGGGTTCAGTAGCTTTGTATGTCCTGAGAACCAGTCTCATCATTCCCAGCATGACCAGTGAGTGTGAGGAGTTTCAAGGCCCTAATTTTGGTGTTATTTTTGGAGATGACTTGAGTTTCTGTAGTTTTGGCTTCTTTGAGGATCAGAGTCATGCTTTGTAGCAAAGGCTGCCAAGCTAAACTTTTCTCTGGGTGAGAAAGCACGTGTTTACCCACGTGCAAACCTGAGCTTTAGTGTCTTGCTGTAATTGCATCTGTAAAACCTCTTCCTCAAATATTACTCTTTGCCTCCGTGGAAAAACAGCATCTTTAGCAAAAAAAGACAAGTGGGCAAAGGTTTCCCCCACACCACCAGCAAGGTAACATTTAAAAATGGAAGTGGCTTGTGTAACCTACTTTTCTTTGGTTTTAAAATAACAGCTTCTAGATTTGCATTTGTTTTTAATTCTTGGCCCTGTGACCCCTGCTCCTGTTTCACTTGATAAATTCCATCTCGCCTTCCACAGGCAACAGTTCAACCCTGAGCTTTTTCTAACTGTTTCATCAAAATGGTTTTAGGTAAGTTACCATTTCTCCAGACTGGGAACTTTGTATTGAGAAAAAGAAAAGTATCTACAAGTAATACTTTACCACTTGGATTTCCCAGTTTAAATTATGTTTATTGCTGTCTAATGTTAATTACTATCCACAATTAGGTAGTATGTAGAATATAACACAAAACAGAGGCTCTGGAGATTCACCTATTTTGTCCCTGTAAACATACATGTGTACACATGTATATATATGCATGCAGAAATCTCACAAGAATATAGAGAAAAGTCACTGTTTGAAAACAAAGAAGTGATTATGTGCATTGAGAATCACTGCCAGAAACACAAGAAGAGACATTGTTATGTTATTTGCATTCATGAGAAAAAAAACAGCTCCATAGAAAGATTCTGGATCCCTGACAATGTGCAGGTGGTTACATGACAGATAGAAATTAATATGCATATATCACACAAACACTAATTAAACACATCTTGTGTTATTTTTCAACACACGAGTTTTCATTAGTCCTATTTTTTCTTAATTACAAAAGTATGCATGCTTATTGTAACAGTTCAAGCAATATAGAAATGTATAAATTCAAACAATTGGTGGCTCTTTTCCCCAATAGTTCCATTCCTGAGGAAAGCAATGTCAATAGTCTGGTATGTATCACTTTATACAAACACATAAAAAGATGTACACACAGAACTTATTATGTTTTGCTTTTTCTTTAAAATAGAAATTGAATCATACTATACATGTATTACACCAAAATTTGCTTTTGTCATTTATTAATGTACCAAAGACATTTTGTATGTGTGTGTGTAACTATACATTATATAATATATATTTATATTTATATATATATTTGAATTGTTCTTTTTAATAGCAGCATAAAAAATGATTTACTCGGGCTTCCCTGGTGGCGCAGTGGTTGAGAGTC
>NW_020172629.1:4432080-4471608 GCF_003031525.2 Neophocaena asiaeorientalis asiaeorientalis | reverse complement strand
CTGCGCCACCAGGGAAGCCCCTAGAAGCCATTTTATAGGGGGTCTTACCCATGAAGAAAACGGGTTCTGTGAATGTTGGGATCCTTTTAGGCAGCTTCATCGCCAAGCTCCTGATCAGATGAACAAATAATGAATCAAAACGTTAAGCCGAAGTAGCCGCTTCTCCGCCACAGGTAGTTCATCACCCTGGACGGCATGGACACAAAAACGGATTTCATCATCTCACAGCCCACTCATGGGAGAGAAAGCCTCAAAGATGCTGGGTTCTCAGGGTCGGGGCAAATTGTTGAAGCAGGTCGGTGACATTGGAGACAAAAAGATTTAATCAGTTTTCTTTCCCAAGAGCCCCTATTTTCATAGGGCTTTTGGGCCAGCCCCTGTCGGGTACCCAGAGTACCCCCAGCCTCGCCAGCCCTCAGCTTCGCCTAAAACAAAAGATAGAGCAACTGGTGCAAACCCAGGCCTGCCTTTTGCCTTGGGGTAAAGGTTGAGCTCTCCTGCTTCCCCACTGGGAAGGCAGAGGACTGAGCTGGGTCACAGCTCTGCGAGTCCCACCTGGCTCCCTCGTGTAACGGGCCAAAGACGTGCTGTTCTAATTCAGACCAGAAGCGGCCGTGAGTCCTGTGTGATCTTTCTTTTTTATTTTTTTTAACATCTTTATTGGAGTATAATTGCTTTACAATGGTGTGTTAGTTTCTGCTGTATAACAAAGTGAATCAGCTATACCTGTACATATATCCCCATATCCCCTCCCTCTTGCATCTCCCTCCCACCCCTCTAGGCGGTCACAAAGCACCAAGCTGATCTCCCCGTGCTATGCAGCTGCTTCCCACTAGCTATCTATTTTACATTTGGTAGTGTATATGCCCATGCCACTCTCTCACTTCATGCCAGCTTCCCCTTCCCCCTCCCCATGTCCTCAGGTCCATTCTCTACGGCTGCGTCTTTATTACTGTCCTGCCCCTAGGTTCTTCAGAACGTTTTGTTTGTTTGTTTGTTTGTTTTAAGATTCCATATATATGTGTTAGCATATGGTATTTTTCTTTCTGACTTACTTCACTCTGTATGACAGTCTCTAAGTCCATCCACCTCACTACAAATAACTCAGTTTCGTTTCTTTTTATGGCTGAGTAATATTCCATTGTATATATGTGCCACATCTTCTTTATCCATTCATCTGTCATGGACCCTTAGGTTGCTTCCATGACCTGGCTATTGTAAATAGAGCTGCAATGAACATTGTGGTACATGCCTCTTTTTGAATTATGGTTTTCTCAGGGTATATGCCCAGTAGTGGGATTGCTGGGTCATATGGTAGTTCTATTTGTAGTTTTTTAAGGAACCTCCATACTGTTCTCCAGAGTGGCTGTAACAATTTACATTCCCACCAACAGTGCAAGAGTGTTCCCTTTTCTCCACACCCTCTCCAGCATTTATTGCTTGTAGATTTTTTGATGATGGCCATTCTGACCGGTGTGAGGTGATACCTCATTGTTGTTTTGATTTGCATTTCTCTAATGATTAGTGATGTTGAGCATCCTTTCATGTGTTTGTTGGCAGTCTGCTGTACGATCTTTCTAATGCCCCCATTTCATCGGAACGTCTGCTCAGGCTGGGGAAGCTGGCTGGAATTTATGACAAGCTCTCCAGGGCTGAGCCCGGGGTCACAATAGGGTTCCAGGCTGGGCCTCTGGAAGCCAGGAGTTGTTGAAGGGGAGGTGAGGGGCAGCCAGTCCTGACCCCACGGCCGGGGTGGCTCTTCCCGGGGCCTCTCACACCCCCTCCGCCCCTCCCCCTGCAGTCCCGCCAACCTTCCTTTCAGCCATGGCCTTACTGCCCCTTCCTCGAGGGAGCCCCCAGCCCCCGACGGCTCCCGACCTCCCCATCACTCTCCTTCCTGGGACCTCCCACGGGGACTCTGAGGTCAGCTGTTTCTTGTCTCCTCTCTAAATAGAAGCTGCCTGAGGCCGAGGCTCCTTCCCCTGGTTCACCAGTTATTGGGGCAGAACAGTCAGGGGGGCGGGCGGCCACAAGTGGATGCCTCCCAGGGCCCTCGGCCGGTCCTCGTAATCAAGAGGAAAGCTGCGGCTGCCCAGGCGCGTGCCTGGGACACTGGGGGCCAAGAGGCCACGGACGGGACTCCTCCCGCAGACGGCGGCGTCCCGGCGGAGAGGCCGAGGTTCTCCTTTGGGGCCGGCCGCTTCCCCAGCAGCCTTTCCTCTTGCATCTCACTGGGTTGACTTGCAGCCGACATCCAGGCAGAGCCACTCGCCCGAGAACAGGGGCTGGAAGGCGCGGAGGTTCACAAGCCCCGGCCCCCGCCCCACCGTGACGCAGTGTTCTTTGAGGAACGGGCGTGGTCCGGACCCCAGAGTCGCTCCTCCCAGGGGGAGGAGCTCTCAGGGGCCTGAGCTGCCTGGAGCCCTTGGCACGGCACGGGGAGCCCCGGGGGGCAGCTGTGGCCCAGGTCCCTCCCAGTGACGCGGGAGCAACTGAGGCATTGGGGCCGCCCCACGGGCGCTGGGGACCTGGTGTGGAGCCCAGAGGGCCCTGAGGACGTGGCAGGTGCTGGGGAAGCCCAGGCCCCTCCCGTGCCCGTGGTTCGGCCGTGGCCGGGGGAGGGAGGCTCCCTGTGTCCAGGCAGAGCGAGGACACACGATGTCCACACGTGAAAATCTGCATCAGTAGTAGGTGACCCACACCAAAGCTGTCCGTGGAACCAATTGGTTTCCACTCACCTTAACCAGAATTTTGAAGGATGGTCTAATTTTAAAATTATTTTTCCTGAAACTTGAGTCTGTGCCAGAGAAATCAGGTTTCGATGGGTGACCTTTCCTGTGTGCACCGAGGGGCGAGCAGACAGATGCCGTCCTCCCATCAGGGACTGGAGCCCTGCACGCAGGGCAGACCCCACATCCTGCGGGTTAGGGTTTGGGTTAAGGTTAGGGTCAGCTCGTGCTTTCTGGATTCCCTGAAACTGGGGGCTTGCTGCCCTACAGGAATTTGGGGTCGGGGTCCCAGACGTCAGAATATGTTTAGTAAATGCCAGTTGAATTGAGACGGGCAATTTCACAGTGCAGATGGTCATTTTTATCTCCCAAATGTGGCCAGACTGGCCAGCCAGGCCCCGGGGGGAGGCAGACGGGAATAAAACGGGACAGAAGCGGTAGAACACGACTCAGCGTTTCTAAGTTGGGAGGCTGACCTGTGATGTGCAGGAGGAATGGCTGTGGAGACCTGGAACCACTGATCAGAGAGGCCAGCCCAGCCCCGATGTCCCGCGCTCCTGCACCCTGAATTCTTCTTCTGGGACTGGATGCTGGCTTTCTGTCGGCTTGTTTGTGTTTCATCAATTTGAAGGACAAAAACATTGGGAAACTTCACTGGGCTTCTTACTGGAATAAATCAGACAGGAAACAGGGGAGGATGCCATTGCCGCCCAGGAACGCTGGCTGCGGTGGTCAGAGAGGTGTCGCCTGCCCCGAGGCTGTGATCACTTTCCCTCTAGAAGCAGAAGACTATTGGAGGCCCGGGTAGTGTTGCCGCCAATAAAATATTTAAAGAGGATGAAGCCAACATTGGAATATGAGGTCTGTTCTACTGGTTTCAAAGAAACACCTAACATGCTACTTGACAATATTACGACCCTAACAATAAATATTCAGGTCACGTTTGCTGTGTAAATTGTAGCCGTGCCTGTGAACTTGGGGCAGTGAAACAACAGCTGCGCGTGTGGTGACGTGTGACATGCGACCCGGGGACTGTCACTGAGACCACCTTATTTTCGTCTCCCACCAGCCCTGGGCACTTCGGGGGACAGTCCTCTGGTGCTGGGCCAGCCATGGGTCCGGCCCCCAGGGCTCCCTGGCGGCCCTGGAGCCTCCCCAGGCCTCCCACCCGCTCTGCATGAGGGAGTGGTAGGGTTGGGGAGGAAATGGCTCTTCTTGGCGGGGGGCTGTGATTCACAGTCAGGTGATTAAAATGGCATCTTTCCTATCTTCCTGAGCAGTTAGGGGAGCCTTGGAGGTTTCCTGCTGTGCTTTCTGTTTCGCAGTCCCAGGTCCTGGGTGGGTACGTCATGGAAATTACTTTTCTGAAAGGAAAAGAAAATGGACACCCACAGCGAGCATGTCAGCTCTGCCCCAGCTCGGGGATGGACTTGTAGGTCTTTTCCTCCACAGATGCTCGTTGCTGCTCAGATACGAATATTATTTAACGTCAAGTTGTACCACCTAGAAAAAAAGTCCATTTTCCTCTATGTCCTTGGACTTAATCTTAAGCTGGACCAGTACAGTGATATGGGAAGCTTGCTGTACAGAGAAATCTGAGTCTATTTATGTGTGATGGAAAATCTTACGAATAGCCCATAATATACTGTGGGAAAAATAAGTCTGAGCCGGCATCAGAAAACGGACGCTGTGATACACGGCCTGCTGGAGGCACATCGGGATTCTTGTTGAGAGAGCTGGGTGCTGGCAGGAGGAGGGGCCGTGGTCCGGTAAGGGAGCCCCGCCTCCCTGGGCGATGCGGCTCCTCCGTGGGGAACTGCCGACTCCTGGTCTGTTTATTCTCCTTCAAGGGTGCCGGTGTGGAAGATACAGAAAGTACTTTCCGACACTTCCTAAATGAAGACCTTGAGGAGTCCTTTTATTCATTCTTAGTGCTTAGCTGTTCGCAGTGATTAAGCCTAGACACTGGAGACACCTGATTATCTGGAAACCACACGACACTGATGGGCTGTGATCAGGGGTCCTCAGGCTCCTGGTCTAGCTTGGCCTCCGTCTCCGGCCTCTGCTCTCGGCCCACCCTCAGCTGACAGCTGAGCCTCCCTCGACGGGTATCTTCCAGGGAAAGTCGGGTCTGGCTTTTATTTTAGTTTCTGTGTGTTATGTAATGTGAGAAAACCTCGCAATGTGAACTGCGATTTCACCAGGACTGTGTGGAATGAAGGGCTGCAAGGTCTTCCTGACGGGCCCCGTGTCCTGCTTCCCCTGAACAGCTCAGCCTCCCACCCAAACTGTTCAGACGTGGCGGCCACCAAGGGCGCCAGCCCTGCGACCCCCGACTCCACACCCTCACGTGGGATCAGCTCCAGACCCTTCTTACTCGTTAGCACGACCCACCCTCTTCTTGTTGAAGGACGGGTCCTCTTGCGGTATTTTACTGTTGCTGTTTTTTTAATTTAACGTAACACTGCGTTTTGTTTCATTGTCCTTATCTTCAGGATCACCTTCTTGTAGCAACAACTGGTTTTCATTTACAATAGTGATATACACTTTTCCTATAATGCTAATTTATTCAATTAAAAAGTGAGACTGTAGGGACTTCCCCAGCGGTCCAGTGGTAAAGAATCTGCCTTACAATGCAGGGGATATGGGTTCGATCTCTGGTCAGGGAACTAAGATCCCACGTGCCGCGGGGCAGCTAAGCCCGCGCGCCACACTACTGAGCTCGCGCACCTCAACTAGAGCCCGCGTGCCGCAAACTACAGAGCCCACGCGCCCTGGAGTCTGCGCGCCACAACTAGAGAAGGGAAAAACCCACACGCCACAACTAGAGAGGAGCCCACACACTACAATGAAGAGCCCGCTCCACAGTGAGAGATCAACATGCGTCAACAAAGATCCCGCATGTCACAACTAAAACCCGACGCAGCCAGAAATAAAGTAAATAAGTAAATAAGTCTTTAAATAAATAAAAAGCGAGACTTTAAGGGAATTCCCTGGCGGTCCAGTGGTTAAGACTCTGCTTCTACTGTAGGGGGCACGGGTTTGATCCCTGGTTGGGGAAATGGTACCCTGTGTGCCATGTGGCACCCCCAAAAAAGTGAGACTTTCAAAGACCTCCTGTACATAATAGCTCAGGTGGCTGGCGATAGGCCTGGGGAACAACGTCCACTCATTTATTGTAAACATGCGTCCAAGTCTTCCGAGTGCCCGTCAATGTGCCGTGACCACGGGCACCTCTGTGGGCCTCAGCCTCTGTGTCTCTAGAATGAAGAAATTGGACGAGCTGACCCCTTTGGCCTTTATCTGCTCCAAAGTTCCATGATTTTAAAGCTGTCCAAAGCTAACCGCCACCACTTGGCGGTTTTGCCTGAGGCCTCATGGTAGAAACTGCAAGCTGCTTACCAGGTGATAACTTATCAAATGGTTCGGGACTCTGCGGTGCCTCCTGCACGGCCTCCTGCCGCCCACCCCCACCCGTGTGATGGCCCAGGGCTGTGGATTAGAGCATCTCATAGCTCCTCAAGCTGAGAACCCGAGATGGTGTGGCCGAAGCCCCGCCCCCGACCCACCGCCTGCGTGGGGCCAGTGTACAAGGATTCTCGCCTTTCTCTTGTCAGTGCTGGAGTCAGTTGTCACATTTCAGCTCCAAATGCCCCAGGGAGGGCCTCATCCGAGGGTGGTTTCCGAGGAGCTTGGAAGAGGCTGGTCAGGAGTCATCCTCACGGATGGACCAGGTGGGGGTCTGGCTTGCTTTTCCTACTCTCAGTTTTTGGGCTGATGGCGTCTTACCGACACCTGTCCCAGCACTTTTCTGGCTTTGCAATATGCAGAAGACACACTTGCTGTGTCCCACACAGAAGAAAACATGTAAAAGAAAAGAAGGATAGAGCCTTCAGGAGCACAGAGATGGGTCTGAGGGTGATTGAATCTTCAACACTATACATATTCCTTTCCAGCCGAGGGCTTCTACAGCATAACTGCATTTCTCATCTCTAATCACTAGTGCTACATGTCAGTATCTTTTATTTCTTTCCCATTCTGAGTGACACAGTGTGATATGTCTAATGGCAGCTAGAACAAATTCTGGTAATGAGGTCACCTTGGGCCTGTATTACTGTCTGACTGCTGTTTTCCATAGAAATTATTTATAAAAGCACCCCACGTGCTCAGAATAACTTCCTCTACATAAGTGTGGGTGTCGACAGGCAGATATGTTAAAACTTGCAAGATACAAATGGCTTGCTTTGGCCTCTCTAGTTTAGAGCTGTAAATTGGTCTGTAATGAGACAGCTTCTGCTTTCATCGCAAGGAAAGAGTGATTGGTTGTGATTAAGTTATTTAGTTTCCTTCAGACGCAGGCTTCTTATGCAGAACGTACTGAGTGGTTTAAGCGTAAATAGGGCCCAGGGCATCTTATTAATTTTTTAAAAGGGAGTTTTTAGTGAACATATACCACATTTCCAGAATTGTAGAAAGCATTGTCGTCGAGGTGGGTGTCTGGGAAGAGACAGAGGGAGGCCGTGGGGACCTGCGGAGATGGGCGAGACTTGGGGCGGAGAGGCGTGGACCTTTCAGCAAGGAGCGCGTCTCAGGCACGGGAGGGGCTGTGGACCAGGAACGAGCCTGGAGGACGTGGGGCAGGGGAAGCTGTGAGGGGCCGTGACAGAGACCCCGAGGGCTCGAGCCGGGGAGCGGTGGAGCGGGGCTGGGGTGCTGAGTGCAGCCCAGACTTGAGAGTCACGAAGGCGGACGTGAGCACTGGACGTGCCGCATTGTTCCGCTGGGAGCTATCCCGGGCAGGTAGAGGGTATGCATCACACCGCTCTCGAGTGGGGGGAGACGGGCTGCAGCTAGACTGGGGGGAGGCCAGAGCCATGGAGAAGGGGTCAGGGGGACCCTGCTGCTTCCACCGGGTCACGTAGCGTGGGTGCTAGTGCTAATGAGGACAGCCCGTCTCCAGGGACCTGGGCTGCAGGCCAGAAACCCTGAGGGCCCAGCCCCTCCCTGCCGGGTCTGGGGGCTGTGTCCAGGGCCCCCCATGTGCACCCCAGGTTCTCAGACTCCCGGCCAGAGCGGGTGGCCTCTGTCACGTGGAGCTTAGGCTTGGGGGGCGTACCCAGACGCGGGTGATGCTCTTTTAGAGGAAGTCGTCCTCACCAGGGCACCACCTTCCGCATAACGAGGGAGCACGGGCTGTAATACAGACACGTGGTGCTGATGGCTGAACCCACGGCTTGCCTTTCTTTGTACTCGGCTACACAAGTGCCTGTAAATCCGCTCTGTGTTCTAATCTCGAGGGCCGCGCTGGCACCTGCTGGGCTAGCGACCTTTGCCGTGACCCGTGACGTTCCCAGTCGTCACAGGCAAACAGCCCATCCCGGTGCAGCAGTCACATGGAGATGATCAGGGCAGTGTTCAGCCCGTGTCTGTGTGCTGACACTCACATGTGTGGGCACCTCAGACCCGCACACACGCACACACACACACACACACACACACACACAAGCTCACAGGCTGGCTGCCTCTTGCTGGGTTGCAGGCCCCCTGGGGACCGTGTGGATGTGTGGCTGGAGGCCCTTTGCTCTAGTGAATGGGTGAAGAGGCACATCCTTCAAAACCATGTTTCAACCTCTGGCTGCGTCAGAGTCACCTGGAGGGTTTGTGAGAACAGTGATTACTCCTGCCCCTCCATCGTGATTCCTTAGGTTCGGGTGGGCCTGTAATTTGCACTTCTAACAATTCCCAGGTGACGCCTGGCCTAGGGGCTACACTTGGAGTACCTTTGCTTTAAGAAACCCGTGGAGAATTGCTTCAATTGATAGGGGAGCTACAGTTACATCAACTTGAGGTATTCGGTTCATAACTGTGCCGTTCTGAAAGTATTGTCAATTAATTAACTTGGACACAGATCACACGTAATAGCCAAAGGCAATTCTAGAGTAAGCCTTGCTTCTGCAATGGATATAGGTCCTGATAAGTTATGCAACAATAGGATTTTAGAACATTGGATCATTAAGTCATTTGGTGTACTGATTTTTTTTAATTTGGTAAAACTGGATTATTAAAAAAGAAAGAAAGAAATGGAAGAACTCCCTAGTTAAATAAAGGGAAATTTTTATTTTTTAAAAAAGAAAATTATTAGTTTTTAGAAAGAAGTTGTCATTTTTTAAAAATCTCCTCTTTTATCTGTGACTGGAGTCAGATTTTTTTCTGTTTTAAAGTTTGTGAGCTGGTTTTATCCCAGTGAGCTCCATCTGTACTGGAGTAGACGTCTGTCCACCACAGGAAGTTTCCCCGTTTTCCACCAGCACACCGCTGTCTCGGTGGTGCTCCCGGTACACCTCTGTCTGCAGGTCGTCCTCTGAGTCTGTGTGAAGACCAAGGAAAGGAGGGGCTCTTGCAGGGTCCGAGGTCACTGCTGGGCTAGAGCCGCTTTGTCCAGTGAACATTGGTGCATATCTGCTGCATGTTCCGGATGTAAACTTCTTGCCAGAGGACAGAAGGGGAGATTGGCGGTTGGGTCCATGCATCCCCGGCGTGCATGGGGGGCTGGGCTCAAATGGCCCTCCCTGACCCCACCGACCTCAGCATGTCTCTTCCTGCTTCTCAGGTCGGCTCCAGTTGTGGGAAGATCTTTGTCTGTGTTATTTGTACAGACTCAGAAATGACACCTCCTGCAGGTGAAGTCCTTGCAGAAGAGAATCTCTTCATTTTCCTTTCAACCCAAAAAGCCCAGTGTAGAAATTACTGTTTTTAAAACATCTCCTATTTTATCTATGATTGGAGTCAGATTGTTGTATGTTTTAAAAAGGTATTAGCTGGGACGCAGGGAATATTAATCGGTGTGAGCTCTCTCAGAGGTCCTCATCTTGGCACCAAGACCCGGCTCCACCCAACTGCCTGCAAGCTCCAGTGCTGGGTGTCTCAGGCCAAACAACCAGCAAGACAGGAACACAGCCCCACCCATCAACTAAAATGAGATGACAGAGGAATATGTTACAGAAAGGAGCAAGGTAAAAACCTACAAGACCAAATAAATGAAGAGGAAATAGGCAATTCACCTGAAAAAGAATTCAGAGTAATGATAGTAAAGATGATCCAAAATCTCAGAAATAGAACGGAGGCATGGATCGAGAAAATACACAAAATGTTTAACAAGGACCTAGAAGAACTAAAGAACAAACAGTGATGAACAACACGATAACTGAAATGAAAAATACACTAGAAGGAATGAATAGCAGAATAACTGAGGCAAAGAACGGATAAGTGAGCTGGAAGAAAGAATGGTGGAAATAACTGTCGAGGAGCAGGATAAAGAAAAAGGAAAGAAAAGCAGTGAGGACCGTCTCAGAGACCTCTGGGGCAACATTAAACAGCATTTGATTATAGGGGCCCCAGATGAAGAAGAGAAAGAGAAAGGGTCTGAGAAAATATTTGAAGAGATTATAGTTGAAAACTTCCCTAACATGGGAAAGGAAATAGCCACCCAAATCCAGGAAACACAGAAAGTCCCATACAGGATAAACCCAAGGAGAAACATGGTGAGGCACATATTAATCAAACTAACAAAAATTAAATTCAAAGAAAAAATATTAAAAGCAGAAAGGGAAAAGCAACAAATAACATACAAGGGAATCCCCATAAGGTTATCAGCTGATTTTTCAGCGGAAACTCTGCAGGCAAGAAGGGAGTGGCACGGGCTTCCCTGGTGGCGCAGTGGTTGAGAGCCCACCTGCCGATGCGGGGGACATGGGTTCGTGACCCGGTCCGGGAAGATTCCACATGCCGCAGAGCAGCTGGGCCCGTGAGCCATGGCCGCTGAGCCTGTGTGTCCGGAGCCTGTGCTTCACGATGGGAGAGGCCACGGCAGTGAGAGGCCCGCGTACTGCAAAGAAAAAAAGAAGGGAGTGGCAGGATATATTTAAAGTGGTGAAAGGGAAGAATCTACAACCAAGATTACTATACTCAGCAAGGATATCGTTCAGATTCAACAGAGAAGTCAAAAGCTTTACAGGCAAGCAAAAGCTAAGAGAATTCAGCACCACCAAACCAGCTTTACAGCAAATCTGAAGGAGCTCCTCTGGGCGGGAAACATAAGAGAAGAAAAAGACCTACAGAAACAATTAAGAAAATGGTAATAGCAACATACATATTGATAACTACCTTAAATGTAAATGGATTAAATGCTCCAACCAAAAGACACAGACTGGCGGAATGGATACAAAAACAAGATCCATGTATATGCTGTCTATGAGAGACCCACTTCAGACCTAGGGACACATACAGACTGAAAGTGAGGGGGTGGAAAAAGATATTCCATGCAAATGGAAATCAAAAGAAAGCTGGAGTAGCAATTCTCATATCAGACAAGATAGACTTAAAAATAAAGACTATTACAAAAGGCAAAGAAGGACACTACATAATGATCAAGGGATCGATCCAAGAAGAAGATATAACAACTGTAAATGTTTATGCACCCAACATAGGAGCACCTCGATACATAAGGCAACTGCTAACAGCCATAAAAGGGGGAATCGACAGTAACACAATACTAGTGGGGACTTTAACACCCCACTTACACCAATGGACAGAGCATCCAGACAGAAAACTAATAAGGAAACAAACTTTAACTGACACATTAGACCAGATAAACTTAACTGATATCTATAGGACATTCCATACGAAAGCAGCAGAATACACTTTCTTCTCAAGTGCGCACAAAACATTCTCCTGGATAGACCACATCTGGGGTTACAAATCAAGCCTTGGTAAATTTAAGAAAATTAAAATTGTATCAAGCATCTTTTCTGACCACAAATGCTATGAGATTAGAAATCAATTACAGGAAAAAAAAACCTGTAAAGAACACAACACATGGAGGCTAAACAATATGCTACTAAATAACCAAGAGATCACTGAAGAAATCAAAGAGAATATCAAAAAATACCTGGAAACAAATGACAATGAAAACACGATGACCCAAAACCTATGGGATGCAGCAAAAGCAGTTCTAAGAGGGAAGTTTATAGCAATACAATCCTACCTCAGGAAACAAGCAAAATCTCAAATAAACAACCTAACCTTACACCTAAAGCAACTAGAGAAAGAATACCAAACAAGTCCCACATCTAGTAGAAGGAAAGAAATCATAAAATTCAGAGTGGAAATAAATGAAATAGAAATGAAGATAATAATAGCAAAGATCAATGAAACTCAAAGCTGGTTCTTTGAGAAGATAAGCAAAATTGATAAACCTTTAGCCAAGCTCACCAAGAAAAAAAAAGGAGAGGATTCAAATCAATAAAACTAGAAATGAAAAAGGAGAAATTAAAACTGACACTGCAGAAATACAAAGGATCATAAGAGACTACTACAAGCAACTATATGCCAATAAAATGGACAACCTAGAAGAAATGGACAAATTCTTAGAAAGGTATAACCTTCCAAGACTGAACCAGGAAGAAATAGAAAATATGAACAGACCAATCACAAGTAATGAAATTGAAACTGTGATTAATAATCTTCCAACAAACAAAAGTCCAGGACCAGATGGCTTCACAGGCAAATTCTATCAAACATCTAGAGAAGAACTAACACCCATCCTTCTCAAACTCTTCCAAAAAATTGCAGAGGAAGGAACACTCCTATACTCATTCTGTGAGGCCACCATCACCCTGATACCAAAACCAGACAAAGATACTACAAAAAAAAGAAAATTATAGACCAATATCACTGATGAACATAGACAAAAATCCTCAACAAAATACTAGCAAACAGAGTCCAACAACACATTAAAAGGATCATACACCATGATCAAGTGGGATTTATCCCAGGGATGCAAGGATTTTTCAATATACGCAGATCAATCGATGTGATACAGCACATTAACAAACTGAAGAATAAAAAGCATACGATCATCTGAATAGATGCAGAAAAAGCTTTTGACAAAATTCAACACCCATTTATGATAAAAACTCTCCAGAAAGTGGGCATAGAGAGAACCTACCTCAACATAATAAAGGCCATATAGCATATATGACAAAACCACAGCAAACATCATTCTTAATGGGGAAAACTGAAAGCATTTCCTCCAAGATCGGGAGCAAGACAAGGATGTCTACTCCCGCCACTATTATTCAACGTAGTTTTGGAAGTCCTAGCCACGGCAATCAGAGAAGAACAAGAAATAAAAGGAATACAAATTGGAAAAGAAGAAGTAAAACTGTCACTATTTGCGGATGACACGATACTATACATATAAACTCCTAAAGATGGCACCAGAAAACTACTGGTGCTAATCAATGAATTTGGTAAGGTTGCAGAATACAAAATTAATGCACAGAAATCTCTTGCATTGCTATACACTAGCAGCAAAAGATCAGAAAGAGAAATTAAGGAAACAATCCCATTTACCATTGCAAAAAAAAAGAATAAAATACCTAGGAATAAATCTACTTAAGGAGGCAAAAGACCTGTACTCAGAAAACTATAAGATATGATGAAATTAATCAAAGATGACACAAACAGATGGAGAGATATACCATGTTCTTGGATTGGAAGAATCAATATTGTGAAAATGACTATATTACCCAAGGCAATCTACAGATTCAATGCAATCCCTATCAAATTACCAATGGCATTTTTCAAAGAAGTAGAACAAAAATTTTACACTTTTATGGAAACACAAAAGACTCCGAATAGCCAAATCAATATTAAGAAAGAAAAACAGAGCAGGAGGAATCAGGCTTACTGACTTCAGTATATACTACAAAGCTACAGTAATCAAGACAGTGTGGTACTGGCAGAAAAACAGAAATATAGATCGATGGAGCAGCATAGAAAGCCCAGAGGTAAACCCACATACCTATGGTCAACTAATCTATGACAAAGGAGGCAAGAATATACAGTGGAGTAAAGACAATCTCTTCAATAAGTGGTGCTGGGAAGACTGGACAGGTACATGTAAAAGAATGAAATGCGGAGCGGCTGGGCCCGTGAGCCATGGCCGCTGAGCCTGCGCGTCCGGAGCCTGTGCTCCGCAACGGGAGAGGCCACAGCAGTGAGAAGCCCACGTACTGAAAAAAAAAAAATAATAATAATAATAAATCTTTAAAAAAAAAAATAAATAAAAAAAATAAAAATAGAATTACCACCTGACCCAGCAATCCCACTCCTGGGCATATACCCAGAGAAAACCATAATTCAAAAAGATACATGCACCCCAATGTTCACTGCAGGACATGGAAGCAACCTAAATGTTCATCAACAGAGGAATGGATAAAGAAGATGTGGTCCATATATACAATGGAATACTACTCAGCTATAAAAAGGAACAAAAGTGGGTCATTTGTAGAGACCTGGATGGACCTAGAGAGTGTCATACAGAGTGAAGTAAGTCAGAAAGAGAAAAACAAATATCGTATATTAACGCATATATGTGGAATCTAGAAAAATAGTACAGATGAACCTATTTGCAAAGCAGAAATAGACACAAACGTAGAGAACAAATGTATGGACACCAAGGAGGGGAAGAGGGGGTGGGATGATTTGGGAGATTGGGATCGAGATGTATACACTACTGTGTATGAAACAGATAACTAATGAGAACCTACTGTATAGCACAGGGAACTCTACACAATGCTCTGTGGTGACCTAAACGGGAAGGAAATCCGAAAAGGAGGGGATATATTATACGTATAGCTGATTCACTTTGCTGTACAGCAGAAACTAACACAACACTGTAAAGCAACTATACTCCAATAAAAAAAAAATTTTTTTTAATGTATTAGCTGGTTTGTTAACCTCAGAAAAGTGGATGCTGGTCAGTTGTGCCACTGCCTGGCTCTCAGCTACCCACGTGGAGGGGAGGCCGCCTGTCTCTCGGGGTCACTGTAGGCTCAGTGCTGACCCTCGCACACAACAGAAGAGCTGCTCAGGTCTAGGAGTCTCCCTTCCCCCTCTGCAAAGAGCTAGGGTAGTTTAATTTGGCCTTTGAGAAAACGACTGCATTTCTAAGATTTTTGAAGAATATTCTTCCCTGGAATAAAAAGAGTGTGTGGTTTAAGAACTTTCCTACCCAGGGGCAGAGATACTGGATAACTGTCAGTGTCCAGCTTCGCCCACTGGTCTAAGAGTCACGGACTGCGGAAAAGGAATACCCTGATCACCGTGTTACCAAGTGCCTTCTTTTGCAGGAAGATCTCAGTGATGTGCTGATACACTCATCGTTTTCAACACTGCTGAATTTTTACCAGGTTATCAAAACGTGATGGCCATTGAACTTTAATGAGAGTAGGGTACGTTACAAAGGCTAAGGAATGTTCAACGGTGACCTTTACAACCCTTTCTAGAAGCTTTTTTTCGTTCATTAAGGAATATACTGTATTGGTTATCTGATGCTGTATAATGAGTTATCCCACACTTGCCAGCTTAAAACAAGCATTTATTATCTCACAGAGATCATTTCTGTGGCCAGAAATCCGGGAGCTGCTAAGCCAGATGAGTCTGGCTCAGAGCCTCTTAGGAGACTGTCATCAAGCTGCGGGCCTAGGCTGGAGTCTCCCCTGAGGGCTTGACCGGGGCTGAGGATCTCCTTCCGAAACGCCACCTTCACACACCTGCTGGCCGAAGGCCATGGTTCCTCACCGCACGAGCCTCTCCAGAGGGATGCCCATGGCAGGGCAGCCAGCTGCCCCAGCTACAGGAAGCCCAGCGCCTCTTACGACCCAGTCTCTTCCGTTTTATTCTATTCATTGGACGTGAGGTTTTAAGTCCAGGTCACCCCCACTGTTGGGGTGCACTGGGGACTCGGGAAGGAATAAGCCCAAGCACACGTGGTCCATTTTCTGGCTGTAGCAGCATCCTAGCTGGGTAAGCTTGAGCAAGCCACCGTGCTTCCCCGACCATCAGGCCCCTTTGTGCATAATAGAGCAGAGACATCCTGCCTCACCGGGCGCTCGTGCAGATCAGAGTGGCTCAGAGCACGGAGCCAGGCCCACCCTGAGGCTCTGTCCCTAGTGGCTGTGCTGCAGGGGCATGGAGAAAGCACCATGGGCGTTCCGCAGAGCGAGCGTTGACCTCATCAAGTATGGAACACTGCTTTGTGCCCTGAGAGAAGTGGGAGGGAAGGGCAGGAGGACATATTTGAAGAAGGAGTAAGAAAGTGTGTGGTTCCGGAGGGAATCCGGGAAGGCTGAAGAATTCTCTCCTGTGTCACAAAGCGTCAGTCCTTGAAAATGTATGAGGTGTGATCAGCCTTGAGAGAAGGTTAGCTCCGGTTTCTGTTTTTCTGGGTTTGTGACTTTGAGGCGTTTGTTCAAGTTGCCAAAATTAATACCTTCCCGTTATTCTCACAAACGTTGTAGCTGTGGGCCTGAAGGAACCGCTGCCTTGCCGGGAACTAAGACGCACGGGAGCTCAAAGCCTTCTGGGAGTGAAGGACTCGGGGCGCCAACCAGCATTTTCCCCGATGGTCCGGGATTTCTCTTCCTTGGGGAAGGATTTTGATCTGTATTATCTAGGAGGAGAGGCTTGGCCCCTGAAAAGGAAGGTAAAGAAAAGTGTGATGAACATAACGGGTTATCGTCCCGTGCACCCCCGACGCGGACCGACGGCGCGAGCCTTGCCCAGCCGAGCTGGTTGAGGATCGGGCAGGGAAAGCGTGGAGCCTCCTGAGAGGGGAGACGTGACCAGACAGAAGCAGGAAGCCCCCCTGCAGCCTCCCGCGGCATCCCGTCCGCCCTGTTCTCCCAAACGGTGGTAACAATGAAAACCCACCGGAAGCACCATTCACCTCTAATTAAAAACCTGTCCGGGTCCGCCCAGCAGTCACCTCCTCGTCAGAGCCGCGGCAGAGCTTCCGGGCGAGGTCGTTTTCGCTTTGCGCCCATGGCGGCCACGGGGATCTCTAGAGCACGAGCAGCTCACGTGCTGTCCTCCTGAGATGCAGCCGGGACCCCACACCTCATGCCCACACCTGCCTCCCCCTCCCCCGCTGCCCTCCCCCGCCCTGAGGGCCCTGAGCCCTGTCACTGACACGTCAGCCCCAGAGCCCCTCGGCAGGCCTTTCCTGGCTCCCGTGTCTCAAACAGGCCCCCGGCCCCGCTCATCAACCCCCGTGCTCGGTTCAGAGCCGTGTCGGGATCTGAAATTATCTCGTTCAGTTACTGATCTGCTCTCTGACGATCAGGGGTGCTGTTGACGGGGAGTTCGGTGCCACCTGCCCACGGGGTCCCCCTGCCGTCGCAGCTGATTAGTCCACGGATGAATTAGGTGCCAGGACTGTGGCCTCTGGTTCACGTCCTTGAATCTGTTTCATTTTCCGTAACTGCTAACCGTTTTTGATCGAAAGTATTGCTGTTAGTAATTATATATGCCTTTGAAATTTGGTGAAGTCTGTAACAGTTCATAACGTGTCAGTGACCTTTGTTAATGACCTCTGATTTGATTCAACTCACTTTTCTTACCCTAAATCTGGCTTTGGTGACTCTGGCGCTTAAGTAGAAACAGTTATATTATTTGCTGACTTTGTAAAATGCTCCCCACGACCATGCAGTTTAATATAAAGTAGGTAAAATGAGCTTAGATGCCTTTAAAAACAAAAGATTAGTTATTATTAATTACATCTTAACATTTTATCTTAATTATCTGATGTAAGAATATTTAGCTCAGTTCAGTACACATTTATCAAGTGCTTGAGTCGTATTCGGGGCATCGCTTAGACGGTCTGGAAGACACGGGGCGGAGGAAACAGGTCCCGGGCGCTTAAGGAAGTGACAGTACGTGCACGATGGACCCAGGGGAAGGCAGGGTTTGTAGCATATGCTGTGGAGGTGCCACCAGCACTGAACACTGACTCCCGGCCGGGGCTCCCCGGAGACCTGGGAGGAGAAGGTGGCCACTGGGGAAACCGTGAGGGCGGAGACGTGGACGAGGGGACTAGACAGCACGGCGCTCGGAGACTGGAAGCCGCCCGCTTGTGGTGGGGCGCGTGCGGGGACATTGAGGAGAGGCTGGAAGGGGAGGCCGTGACTCCCGGGCTGTGCAGTTCATACCTAAGTGGTAGGGGCACCTACCAGGAGGTCAGGAGGTGAGGCTTCATCCCCCCACCGCCCTGCCAGCCTCAGATGGCCAGGCTGATGGAGGCTCAGGCCATCCAGGGGCCCCCGCCACCGAGCCCCACGTCTGGGCCTCTGCCTGTGCCCTCTGATGTCTCACATCAGCCCAGGAGCACCTCCCCGGAGCCTGTCCCTGCTTCCCTGCCCTGTCGTGTGCGTCTGCTCTACCGCGGCTCTGATGCCCTGCGTGGTGCACTCAGGCCTCTGGCGTCTTTGTCTCCGTCTTGTCTGTGAACCCCTCTGGACAGGAGCCATCTCAGCATTGCTGGTACGCAGGCACACGCCAGGCACCGGGACATTGGAAAGAAGGGCAGTGGAAATGGGTGAATTCAGATGAAAGAGGCACAGAGAGTTTCTGTTCTGAGGCCTTGGAGCTGCATATGGCCCTCAGAGGGGAGGCCTGGGCCTGCACTGCCGAGTGGGCACTCAAAGAGGGCGGGGGCTCGGGAGCGGACAGGGGAGGAGGTGCTCGGAAGTGGTGGTGGACACGGTGGGCAGGACGGGGTCGGGGGAGTGCCAAAGCCCTGGGGACAAGACGCCGAGTCAAGGACCCGGGAGTGGGGGGAGCGCAGAGCCGGTGAGGAGCCCCAGGGCGGAGGGCGTCTGGCTGGTGGAGGGTGGGGGGAATGTCCAGGCTGCATCTGCCTGCACGCGGCCCCCGGCCCCGGCTCGCCCGCCAGCCTCGTGGAGGCTGCGTGTTTCCGGAGCCTTTCAGGCCGTTGCAGGGCCGGGCGCCCTGGGTTTCCTCCGTCAGATGTGCCTACTCCTTCTTCCGTCCCCCCAGGGCCTGCCTCCCAGCAGGTGGGAACGAATGAAACGGGCTCTCACAGTCAGGACGCCTAGGCACCCGCAGGCCCGCCCCTGCCGGCCAGGTGCTCCCCTGTCCCCCAGTCCAGGGGCCCCGCCCGTCTGGGCACCGACGCTCCCCAGGACCTTCTCCATCATCAGACAGCCGGGTCCTCCGGCAAGCTCTGCCCGCCCTTCCCAATCCCCTGGGGTCGAGGTCCCGCCCAAAGGAGCCAGATCTGTGGCGGCTGAAACCAAACGTCCCTCTCTCGTCGCAGCGTCTGAGGGCCGTGCCGACTGGGGGGCGCCCCGACTCTCTGCCCGCAAAGGGCTTCGTCCTCGGACCTTTGCTCCATCTCCAAAGCAGACGCCCCGGGTCCTGCCACCTCACGGAGGTCGGCCGTGCAGACCCAGGGCCCACTCCCCAGGGCGGCCTCGGGGACCCGCCCGCAGATCGGGGCCGAGGTTGGCCGCACTGGGCCTGTCTCTGGGGCATGCCCACCGGAAGACCCTTGGGCGGTCGAGGCTTCCCGTGAAGCCGGGGCGCTGGGCTCCAACGTAAAGAGCGGCCGCCGGAGGGATCTCGTCATGCGTGTGTCCGTCAGCAATCGTTCACAGAGAAGCTGGCCAGAGACGCTTAGTGCAGCTGGCAAGTGAGCCCTCCGGAATACCCTTCCGGTTTCTGTTCTTCATCATCGTTTCAAAACAAACTGTTTTATCTTTGTTTTCTTTTTTTATTTTCCATTGGCATTAAAAATAAATACAGATTTGAAAAACCTTACAACGCTTTTTATCGTCTTATACACTTGCACCTGCCCATGACCTGGAAGCTGGGCATTCGATATTTAAGGAAACCGTTGTAGCTTTGAGTGAGACCCAGGGGCAGCCTCCCAGCAGCCTCGGCTGTTGCAAACCGGTTGCTCGTTAAGGAATAAGTGGTCCCCGTGCAAGTCTTCTCTGTAAGGCCTATGGTTATTTTGTAAAGTTTCTAAATGATGTTCAGCCTCCCACCTTATCTGCAGGGGAATGGTTCCTAGAGCCCCTGTGGATGCCTGAGACAGATGGTGGTACCTACCCCACATATACTATGTTTCTCCTGTGTGCACACCTGTGACGCAGTTTAATTTGTAAAATAGGCACAGCAAGGGTTTAACAGCAATAACTAGATACGTGTGTCCATCCTATCGGCCCATCAGCCAAAGGAGGCCAGGCAGGGCGGTCGTGTTGGAAGCCCCCTCCCACTCCTTGACCCCAAAGCAGGTTTGGGGCTCGGGCATCCATCCCGCTCTGCTGCCCGGGGTACAGCTCTGCGGGGCCCCCGTTCTCATGCTATGACATCCCAGGGGTTCTCCCAGAGGGACCACAGCCTCCCTCTGCTGTCTGGAAGGTATCGGCCTATTCTCGTCCTGGGTGTTTGTCAGGCGGCTCCGGGTTCGCCCTCTAAGATCTGGGGCATGACTCGCTGGAGGGCGGGGGGGCATGTATTCCCGGTGCTGAGGGTCTGTCACCCCTAAAGAGATGCGCATATGAAAGAGGCGCGTAGAACCAGCAGAAAAAAGAAATGGGATGATCGACGTGGCTTCTGACACGGCTTTCGTGAGGGCTGTGGCTGCCGTTTGCTGGGGACCCTCTCGTAATGATGCCTCCGCACTGCAGCTGTGCGGCCCCGTGATACGCTCCTCTCTGCACCTCGACAGCCAAACGCCCGTCATTGGGGAAAATCTTGCTCCTGAATGAGGTGCCATGTGCAATTTTTCCCCTGGAAATTGAACACTTACCTTAAGTGGTAAAAAGGTGTTTTCTGTACCTTGATATAAGTTCGCATATAAATCCCTGTCTTCGTGTATATCATTCACGTCCGCTGAGGGTGTGTCTTTGTGAATCATCCCCTTTTATTTCACTGGAGGGTTTACTACACATTTTTAAACTGCTTCCGTACATAAGAAGTTAATAAATTAAAGTCCGGGAAAAGGTGTTTTCAGTCTACACCCCCCTTGGGGAGTTCAGTCCCAGCAGCCAGCGTGGCCGCAGGTGGTGGAGCCTGGGCCGCCTTGCCGAGGCTTTCCTCACCAGACGCCAATAGGGTGTGTGTCTCTTTTCTCCCTGGTTTTCTTCTTTATTGGCTCGGGATTTGTGTCTTAATCAAAGTGTACAAGAAACACGCTTAATCGTAAGGCATGGTGATACTTTTACAAGATGCTCCCGTTAATTAATGCGGGATTGCTGTGGAATGTTGCAGGAGTGCCTGCGATTTTCCATTTACACCAAATGAGTTTGCTGTGATTAATGTTATCATAGAAAATACCAGAGGAATTAATAATGATTAGACCATTACTTCCAAGTGGCGCTGAAAACTCAGAGATCTTTACTCATTACAGCAAGAGCTTTCGAAAAATCCACCAACTTGAGTGTCTCTGTTCTGAGTGTACAATTTGAACTCGGCGAACTTGAGTGAAACAAGTCCCCGGACTTACCAGCTGGCGTTTGGTCTTCGATTCCTTTTTCTCCCAGAAGTATTCAAATTTGGGATCATGATGGGTCAGGAAAAAAATGTTTTTTGAGGGGTTGATGTTTAAAAATTCATTTATTCATTTCAAAATATATTAAATGCAAATTCAAGTGTTTATTGTGCGTGAGGCCCTGCGTTAGGTATTCAGGGGACGCAGAGTCGAACATGACATGGTCCCTTTTTGGGGGGACCCAAGGAGGAAGCACCACACACAAGGTAAGTGAGGACCAGATGGCACAAAAGCTGAGATGGAGACGCCTGCGGCGAGGCGTCTGGGGGGCGGCCAGGGCTGACACCCCAGGACTGTCTCGGGCCCTATAGGACAGAAACTTCTCCAGCTTCCAGTGATGGTGGGGAGTTTGCCAGGCGGATGAGCCAGAAGGCGGCCTGGAGTTTGATGTCTTCAGGGCAGGACGACTTGGACGTGGCCTAGGAAAGACCCTGCACAGCAGGTGGAGCCGGGAACAGCCAGAGGGCGCTCTGCAGAGGCAGTGTGGCTGCCACGGGGACTGAGCTGCAGCCCCTCTGAATGGGGGCAGAAACCACGTGGACAAAAGCACTAAAGGGGCTGTGCCCACCGCACAGCTGCCCCAAGCGGCCGAGAGCAGACGCCACAGCGGCTGTGCCGGGACCTCCGAACTGCTGTCCTGGGCGCCCGCCTGGGGTGCGAGCACCGTCTGAACTCGGTGGGTGGGGGTGGGAGGGGGGCAGCGTGCGGGCAGGGACGGCCACCCAGACATCGGGTGGACGGGGCTCTACCCTTGGGCCTGGTGGGACCGGCTCACCGCCGGAGGTGATCCCCGCCCAATGTCTTCCAAGCCCGCCTGTGCCCGGTTCTCCTCATAACATCGTGTCCTTGGTCGGGAGTGGAGACGGGGACTCCCTGCCTGCGGCGACCTTCACCTCCTGGGCAGTCAGGGTGAGACCCTGGGCAGAGGGCCTGGAGCTCGGCCTGCATCTCCGCGGCTCTGCTGTCTCTGGGCGTGTGCGTTGAGCCCTGGGAGCCCCTGCGGCAGAGGTGGCAAATTCGCTGAAACTATGCCCGGATGGTGATTTCCTCTGCTTTGCGCCTCGTCTGAAGAGCTGAGTGGGTCGGGCCGTGACCGCGCAGGATGTTAATTCAGGCTGTGTGCTTCCGGGCCCAGCCCTACCTCTGCAGTCGCCCTGCGGCCGTTTCCACGGACACCCCCCATTCATATCCTCCCGTCCTGCCTGCTCCTTGGGTCCTTCCCCGGCCCTCTCCCTTCAGCCCTGCGGGACCCCTCACTGCTCTCCAGACCTGTGCCCCCAGCCCTCTCGGCACCTACAAGCTCCAGGCCGTTTATGGACATTTCCACTGGGTTGCCTCCCTGCCGTCTGTGCGATCCGCCTGAAACCTGACCCGCCAAGGTTCCGGGGCTGCTCCAGGAACCCTTTCCACTGGCGACGGGAGCCCCAGGGCTGCCCCCTCCTGTCCCCACATTCAGACCACATTCTCAAACCTTCCTTCCAAGCCTCTCTCCGCTCTATTCTTGTTTCCTCGTTTCCATGGTTACCACCTGGCCCCTAGAGATCTCCTCAGGCGGTCTGATGAAATGCAGGCAGTCCCGGCCCCAGCGCTGGCCGGTCGGTGCCCACCCACCCAGGGCAGACTTTCCCTGCTGTGGTTCCACTTCAGCCCAAAGCAGCCCAGGGCTGGACAGTGGGGACCCGACGGGGACGGGGGACGGGGGGCAGCCCTGATGTGCCTCTTCTTGGTGGGGATGTGTGTAGAGTCATTATTTAGCCTGGATTAAAAGATTAAACAAGAACAGATTTAAAAGGGAGATGACTACGGGGCTTATGGGACAGGGCGGTCTGTCGCTTGTTCTCGGCAGCTTCCTCCGAGCTCAGGGAGGGAGGCGTCTCCCCAGGGCAGCCTCGAGGGCCGGGCAGGGACTCGGCTGCCGTTGGCTTGAACTCCCCGCGATGTGACAGCAGCTCCCACAAAAGAGCATCTGCTCGACGTCTTCCTGGCACTTCGTGTCTTCTTCTTTCTTCACTATATGCATGGAAATAAAATAAGTGAAATGACATCAGGGATTCACCTGGAAAAACAAAACAACACAACTGCTAGGCTACATCCTGGGGCCTAGATCCTCCGTCTCTGCTGATGGCCCTGGACACGCAGAGCTGGAGAGTCGGGTGAGGGCCTGGGAGGGCCTGGCCCAGTCTCCAGCCTCCGAGAAAGAGGAGAAATGGAGGCCAAGAAAGTCACCCGCTTTTCTGAGAACTCGAAACCTCCATGGGCTCTGATCACCCTGACCCCAGATCACAGTCACCTTGGAGAAGCCCTGACTTCTGAGGCCTGGTTAGCGCCTCTGGAAACGGGAACGAGCTGCCCCTGGCCCTGCCCTCACGCGCAGCCCTGTCCTCCTGATTATCTACTCGAGAAGCCCCTGGAAGCCAAGCATCTTCTCAGGGCCCACCGCGCAGCAAACGCCCTCAACTGCCGTGAGCTCCGTGCTGACCGTGGCCCACAGCCTGGCCTGTTCTGCTGCAGGGAAGTCGGTGCTGGCATCTGGGGTGCGGCCCAGACCCCCGCCCACGGAGCATGCTGAGGGTGGGTGGAACCGTGCTTCCCAGGACCTTCTGTGTCCCCGACGGTGTCCGGGCCTTGGAGATGAGGGCTGGGCCTGTAATGCCGACTTCTCACGCTTAATTTGAGTTCAACGGTGTAAGGTGGGCAAAGGTGCTTTGTAAACCACGGAAGGTCAGGCAGCTGTTTTTAATCTGCCTTTGAGGGCACCCGCACAGGCCGGGAGGGCACCCCTGCCCGACAGTTCCCTGCCCCTGGTGCTGGGTGTCCGAGGCGTTAAAGACGAATGCTCTGAATGATGTGCCGTTAAACCTCTTGGAGCTGACCGCCCTGTAAAAGAGCTGACCCAGCGAGCCCCGCCCCCCGCCTTATATCTCATTACGCAGCTTAGGTACGTCGCCTTGGTTGCTGCTGGCTTTGGACCTTGAAAAACAGAGGGCGTGTCTGAAATCCGGTGCTTAGGTGTTGGAGGCCGTGTGCGTCCCTTAGTGTTTGTGTTTAGCTTTATCCCTCCTGATAATTCAGCCCAAGGCACGTTTGTCTTCACCACAGGAGGCAGGCTGCTGCTGTCCTTTCCCTTTCCACCCCCTTCCTCGTTCCTTTGTCCCGCTTCCTCTCTGCGTCCAGCAGCTTTGGGGGCGTAACTGACGCAGTAAGCGGCGGGTCTCCTAAACAGCCGGCTCGGTCGGGAGCAGCGGGCGCCCTGCCCCTCCGTCCACCTGCGGGCGCCTCGGCCCACAGCCCCGCTGCCCAGCGTCCAGTCCCAGCCAATCCAACGCCTTTTAAAGGTCAAACAGACGGGAGCGGCTCACGTCGTCACCACGGTTCCCACTACACGAGTGGGGCTCAGCTCCGTACACAGGTTTCACGTCCCTTCCCCATCCGGTCTGCGATCGGCGTGTCCCTGAGGCCCTGGAGGCGCGAAGCTCGGTCGGTGATGGAGGGGGCTGAGAGAGGGCAGGCCGCCTGGCGCTCGTCACCTCCGAGGGGCCGTGTGTCCTTGACCCCCAGACTCTGTCTCACGCCTGGAGGAACGACTGTCCACTGAATAACAAGCCCCCACTGCCGTGAGTGGATGAGCAGGAGGGTGCCACGTGGCTGCCCACCTCCTTTTCGGGGGACCAGGACCCCGCGCTCAGGAACCGGCAGCACATCTGCTTTGTCCATGAAACGGCCTCTCGCTCTGGGTGGGAGAAGCACCTCGCCGGCGCCCTCATCCTGATCGCCGGGAGCCGTGGCACGTGGGAATCTGCAGGTGTGATTCAGGCAGGGCCCCGTGACTGGGGTCATGCCCACAGGCCAGCACGAGCACCGGGCTCCTTACGGGTGAGGGGGCAGGCCGCGGGAGGAAGGCCCCGAGAGATGCAGCCTCGCCGGCTTCGGCGGTGGAGTGGTGGGGCCAGGAGCCCCCGAATGCGGGCAGCCGGGGAAGATGGAAAGGCTGGACGTGGATTCTCGCCTGGCGCCTCGGAGGGACCCAGCCCCGCCGCACCTGCAGACCAAGACGTTTCTGCTGCTTTAGGTTTGCGGTAATTTGTTAGGGTGCGAACACACGTTCAAACCCGGGACTTTTCGAATTCAGGCTTTTGGGGAGGGATGCCGAGGGTGATGGTAAGAAGCGGAGGCGGGGGGAGGTGTCGTCAGGCACCAGGCCGCAGACTCTTCTTTCCAGGAAAGCCGGCGGGCCGCGGCCACGCAGAGCTGCCCCGTGAATAACGGACAGAACGTGCTTGCAGACTAATTCCAGGAGATTTTATAGGCACCGGGTGACCCTTCTCAAGAGCGGCGAGTTGCTGTGGCTCTCGTGTTGGCAGCGGGCCTCCAGGTGAACTGGCTCTCCTGTCACCTGCCTGTGAATTATCCCAACCTCCCTACCTCCACGGTGGTGAAACCACAAGGCTAAGACCCTCACACGTGGCCCAGTGGAGGCCGTTCCCCAGGGTTTGCCAAGGTCCCAGCGCACGGGAGGGATTCAGGGCTGGTGGAGGTGCTGTGGATTTTCCGTCGTCTTCTTTAGGAGATGTTTTGGGAAGTGTGCTTTAAGATTTTGGTAATTAGGGGCCTCCTGTTTTTAAAGTCCGGAATTCTTCAGAAAGACGTAAAGTAAGACTGTGTTCTTTGAGCGTCAGAGGGATGTGGGGTGGAGCACTGCAGCGATGTACGCGCGGAAGGGAATGGAGAACACGAAGATGATAAACCACGACTCCATCCTCTGAGAGCTGGAAACCTCCCTGGGCCCTGATCGCCCCTAGCTCTGAATCCCAGGGACCCGCCAGCCTGAAGAGCAAGGGGGTGGGGTGAGTTGAGTGGGACCCAGAGTCATCACGGGTGTGGGGAGGAAACACCCCAACTTTCCAGGCAGGGCTGACTTTGATCTGAACGCTGGCTCCGCCACTTTTAACTGTGTGGACCTGGGGAAGTTACCTGACCTTCACTGTGAGATGTTTGTCTGTGTCGTCGTAGCTCATCCAATCCCAGCTCGGCCATCTGTGAGACACACCTGCACTTCGTGTGCCCTCAAGAGAAGGGCTCCCATTCCCAAACTGTCTTGCCATTGACAGTAAGATGCATCTTGAGTGCAGAAACGTTAAAATGTGCAAAGCTGCAAGTCGGAAGTCATGAGGTGTGACGGTGCTTGTCTCCCGTGTGAGCGCTAAACAAGCATTTAGCGCGGAGGGGGCGCTTGCAGGATACCAGCTCCTGTACCACGTGCCCCCCACCCAGGTCCTCCTCCTTACTCTAACCTTCTCCATGGAGCTCACTTTCCGGGTTTCAGCAGGTGACTCCTGAACTTCCTGTTGAGTGAAGACGTGTCGCCTGTGGATGGGGTGACCGCATGTCCAGTTTCGGGGGGACGGTCCTGGCTCAGACCTGGGCAGCACCCACTCTCAAAGGTCCCCTCTTTGCAAGATGCATCGTATTGTGACCTGACTTGCGGAGAACAAAGGGCCGGCAAACCCAGTCCCAGACCCACACGTGTGGTTAAGAAACGGCAAGAGGAGGACGGTCCAGAGTGCAGGTGGTGACAGGCTGCCAGGGCTGGTGGAGGTGGGGCAGCCGAAGGGGGCGGGACAGTCGTGCTGGGACTGAGGTAGCTGCATCCCAGGCTGGTGTGGGTGGAAGCAGCTCCCGGTGGGGAAGACGGTCGGCTCTGGACTTGGAGGGGGTCGGGGGGAGACATACCCAAGGCCACTCTGTCCTGCCCAGGGTCGCCGACTGGACCGTTTGACCAAGCTAACTGATCGCCACCGTGGAAGGCTTCAAATGCAATCAGTTTAACTCCAAATTGATTAATTCCTCTCAAGGCCAAGCTGTCCTCAGCTTTTACTGTCTTGACTAATTCAAGCGACCCTTTCACTTTTGTAGTGGTCAGAACCCAGTTCCAGCCAGCGAGCGTCTTAGTGTCGTAATGACCAACCTCTTCCTGCTCTTAGGAATCACCTAGGAAGACTTTTTAAGTTATTTTACTTTATCTATTTTTATTTATTTATTTGGAGTATAGTTGAGTTGCAGTGTTGTGTTCATTTCTGCTGTACAGCAAAGTGATTCAGGTATACGTACGTATATATGTATTCTTTTTCGTGTTGTTTTTCCATTATAGGTTATTACAGGATATTAAATATAGTTCTTTGTGCCATAGAGTAGGACCTTGTTGGTTAACTGTTTTACATATAGCAGTGTGTATATCTTAGTCCCAAACTCCTAATTTATCCCTCCACCCTTCCCCTTTGGTGACCGTAAGTTTGTTTTCTATGTCTGTGAGTCTGTTTCTGTTTTGTATGTAAGTTCACTTATGTCACATTTTAGATTCCACATGTAAGTGATGTCATATGATATTTGTCTTCCTCTGTCTGACTTACTTCACTCAGCCTGATAATCTCTGGGTCCATCCATGTTGCTACAAATGGCACTTTTCATTCTTTTTTTTTAATGGCTGAGTAGTATTCTATCGTGTATATGTACCACGTCTTTATCCACTCATCTGTCGATGGACACGTAGGTTGCTTCCATGTCTTGGCTATTGTAAATAGTGCTGCAATGAACATTGGGGTGCATGTATTTTCTCGAATTAGAGTTTTCTCTGGATATATGCCCAGGAGTGGGATTGCAAGATCATATGGTAACTCTATTTATAGTATTTTAAGGAACCTCCATACTGTTTTCCACAGTGGTTGCACAAATTTGCATTCCCACCAACAGTGTAGGAGGGCTCCCTTTTCTCCTCACCCTCTCAAGCATTTATGATTTGTTGACTTTTTTCAATGATGGCCATTCTGACTGGTGTGAGGTGATACCTCACTGTGCTTTTGATTTGCGTTAGAGATGTTGAGCATCTTTTCATGTGCCTGTTGGCCATCTGTGTATCTTCTTTGGAGAAGTGTCTATTTAGGTCATCTGCCCATTTTTTTGATTGGGTTGTTTGGCTTTTGAGTTGTGTTTTTGTTTTTGAGTTGTAAGAGCTGTTTGTATATTTTGGAAATTAAGCCCTTGTCAGGCACATCATTTGCAAATATTTTCTCCCAGTCTGTATGTTGTCTTTGGTTTTGCTTATGGTTTCCTTTGCTGTGCAAAAGCTTAAAAGTTTGATTAGGTCCCATGTGTCTATTTTTGCTTTTATTTCTATTGCTTTGGGACACCGACCTAAGAACACATCGGTATGGTTTATGTCACAGAATGTTTTGCCTACGTTCTCTTCCAGGAGTTTTACGACGTCCTATCTCGTATTTAAGTCTTTAAGCCATTTTGAGTTTATTTTTTGTGTGTCTTGTCAGGGACTGTTCTAACTTCATTGATTTACATGCGGCTGTCCAGCTGGGGAAGATTTTTTAAATGCTGATGTCCAGACCCCAAACTCATGAATCAGGCTGCAGGTGGTGGAGTTCAGCTTCTGCCTCCCCAAATTCTCAAGTCATCCCACTGTGCACACAGGCTGGAGCCCGGGCTAGTCTGGCGTCCTCACAGAACGAGGATGTTGAGGACCCTGGCGCTGGGGCCCAGGGGGTGGGTGGGGAGCCAGCACAGCACTCAGCATTCCACCCCCCAGTGCTGTGGGGAACTGGTGAGGCACTGCCGAGGGAAGGCCAGGAGAGGATGAGTTTCTCCCAAATGATAGTTCCCTTAACTGCCTCTTACAGATGTGGAATAGGATCTGTTAAGAATAGTCTTCACTTAAAGACAGATGTTGTTCAAACTTAACCAGGACAAACAATATATAAATAGGATGTAATCATAGAAATTACGTTTCATCAACGTGGCAATCACTGCTGTCAGATTGGAAAGGTACATGGAAACCACTTAGTGACTAGAATTAATACTGATTTGGCCTCTTCATCGTGGACTTTCTCTCCTGGTGCTAAATGAAGTGGTCTTGGCTGTAAAAGGCATCATGCACTTTGATTGTGAGCGTGAGGCCCTAACCAAAGGTCAGGTGTCGCGACTTGTGCCCCGAGACAGAACTGTTCTCAGGCAAGGTTGTGAGCGGATTCTTTATGTGTTTATGGAACACATTCCCGGAGAAAATGTGAAGTAATTAAATCTAAGCTAATGGGCTATTTAGCAACTGAACTGATGTCTTTAATGTGTATCCCATATAATTCTTTTTAAGAACTGAGTCTTAACCACAGCCAGAGTGCTTAAAGAGAAATAATACAACTGAATCGATTCTTAATTATTTCAGTCCTAGAACACAAGGATGCCTTCAATAAGTGAAATCCACAGATGGCTCCAAAGCCTTGTATCTGAGGTTCCAATAACTCATCTCCCCTTTCCCGGGGACAGACTTGCCTGTTTCTCGTCCGCTCCCTGCTGGACTCAGCGGTGGAGCCTGTGCACCCGTCTGTGCTACAGCACTGCCCGTGGGGCCACACTTACACTCACGTGGCCTGGGAGGTGCGGGTGGGTATTAACTGAAGACGCCCGCATCCGCCTGCTATCCTGGGGAGGGCACATCACGCCCACTTTGCAGACAGAGCCTGGGACCTGTCTGCCCGTCCACTTTGCACACTGCCAGGTGGTTTGTCACCATCACACGTGGTTCACCTGACCCCATGGTCCACACAACAGACGGTCCCCAGACTGGGTGGTAGTAGCTGTCCTGAAACGGGGCCCCTCACATTAACCTCCATAAATCCCTTCGGGCCGTGGCTGAGATCGTTCCGGACGGCTCAGTCGTGAACTTTCCCCACAGCGTCAGTAGCAAGAGAGAGAGAGGGCAGGACCCTTCCTCTTCCACGGGCTGCCATCCAGATGGTTCCTTGAGATCCCTCCTCTCGCATCACAGATGGTTATCGAGTTCCCAGCCTGGGCTGGACTCCAGAAAGGCTTACGGTTCTCTTGGGGAGATACTCAGAAGTATAAGTGCTGGGTCTTATGGTAATTCAATCACTTCAACGATTTCAGTACTTTTGGAGGAACCGCTATACTGTTTTACATAGTGGCTGCGTGGTTTTACATTCCCACAGGTGAGGGTTTTAATTTCTCCACACCTTTGCTAACACGTATTATTTTCTGGGCTTTTTGGGTAATAGTCATCCGAAGGGGTATGAGGTGGTACCTCATTGTGGTTTTGATTTGCATTTTCCTAATGATTGGTGAGGTTGAGCTTCGTTTCGTGTGTTAATGACCACTTATATATCTTCTCTGGAGAAATATCTATTCAAATCTTTTTTTTTTTTTTTTTTTTTTATTGCGGTACGCGGGCCTCTCACTGTTGTGGCCTCTGCCGTTGCGGAGCACAGGCTCCGGACGCGCAGGCTCAGCGGCCATGGCTCACGGGCCCAGCCACTCTGCGGCATGTGGGATCTTCCCGGACCGGGGCACGAACCCGTGTCCCCTGCATCGGCAGGCGGACTCTCAATCACTGAGCCACCAGGGAAGCCCTATTCAAATCTTTTGCCCATTTTTAAATTCTTTTTTTTTTTTTATTGAGCCTGACAGTTCTTGTTATATTCCATATACTAATCCCTTACAAGATACGTGATTTGAAAGTATTTCTCCCATATTCTTTGGTTCCCTTTTTACTTTCTTGATGATGTCCTTTAATGTGCAAACGGTTTTAATTTTGATGAAGTCTAATTTACTCCTTTATTGTTTTGTTACCTCTGCTTTTGATGTCACATCCAAGAAATCATTGCTAAATCCAGTGTCATGAAGATTTCCTCCTACGTTCTCTTCTGAGAGTTTTACGGTTTAACCTCGTACAGTTAGGTCTTTGAGCAATCTTGATTCCCTGTTTGTATATTAGGTAAGGTACAGGTTCAACGTCATCCTTTTGCATGTGGATATAAAGTTGTCCCAGCACCATTTGTTGAAAAGATTGTTCTTTCCCCATTGAGTGGTCTTGGCACACTTGTCAAAAGTTATTTGATCATACATGTGAGAGTTTAATTCTGAGTTCTCTATTCTATTCCATTGCTCTGTATTTCTGTCTTTACTCCAATATCATGTTGCTTTAATTACTGCTGCTTTATTGTAAGTTTCAAAACCAGGAAGTCTGAGTCCTCCAATTTTGTTATTCTTTTCCAAGTTTGTTTTGGCTATTCGGGGTCTTTGGAGGTTCCATATAAATTTTAGGATGGATTTTTTTTCATAAATGGAGCACTGCAAAAAGTGGGGGCACTGCAAAGAATGTCTTTGATAGGGATTGCACTGAATCTGTAGATTGCTTTGGGTAGTATTGACATATTAGCACTATTAAATATCACAGTCCATGAACATGGGATGTCTTTCCATTTATCTGTGTCTTTTAAAATTTCTTTCAGCAACATTTTGTAGTTTTCACCATAGAATCTTTCACCTCCTTGGTTAAGTTTATTCTTAGGTATTTTATTTTTTGATGCTGTTGTAATTGGAATTGTTTTTTTTCATTTCCGTTTCAGATTTTGCATTGTCAGTGTGTAGGAACACAGCTGATTTTTGCATGTTGATTTTGTATCCTGCAAACTTTGTTGAATTCGTGTTATTAGTTCTAAAATTTTTGTGGGATTTTAAAGTTTTTCTACATATAGGATCATGTCACCCACCTGCAAATACAGCTAATCTTACCTCTTCCTTTCCAGTTTAGATGGCTTCTACTTCTTTTTCTTGCCTGATTGCTCTGGCCAGAATGTTCAATACTGTGTTGAATAGAAGTGGTAAAAACAAGGATTCTTGTCTTTTTCTTGGTCTTGGAGAAAAGCTTTCAGTCTTTTACCACCGAGTATGAGGTTTCCTGTGGGTTTTCATATTTGGCCTTTTGGTTGAAGTAGTTTACTTCTACTCCTAGTTTTCTGAGTGTGGTTCTTTTTTTTTTTTATCATGAAAGGGTGTTGAATTTTGTCAAATTCTTCTTTTGCATCAATTGAGATGATCTTGTAATTTTCTTTTCCCTCTTCATTTTCTTAAAGCATTGTATTACATTGATCAATTTGTGTGTGTAGAACCATCCTTAAATTCTAGGAATAAATCCCACTTGGTCACAGTGTGTAATTCTTTTAATACCCCACTGAGCTATGTTTGCTAACATGTTGTTGAGGATTTATACATCAGTATTTTTAAGGGATATTGATTTATATTTTTCTTTTCTTGCAGTGTCTTTATTTGGCTTTGGTATCAGGATGATGTTGACCTCATAGAATGAGTTAGAGAGTGTTCCTTACTTTTTATTTTTTTTGGAAGAGTTTGGTGTTAATTCTTCTTTGAATGTTTAAATATGATCCAGGGCTTTTATTTGTTGAGAGGTTTTTGATGAATGATTCAGTATTTTTACTAGTTGTATGTCAGTTCATATTTTCTACCTCTTCATGATTTAGTCTTGGTAGGTTGTCTGCCTAGGAATTTGTTTGTAGTACTCTCCTGTAATACTTTTTATTTCTTAGCATACTTTGAAAGTGTCAAATATTACTATTTTAAAGCATTACTTAATTTGATTTTTTTCATGTTTTATCCAAAGGTATTATAAATATTTTTCTCTAGAGATTATTTCACCGTGCTCCGATGCTTATTTCATTCTATAAATATACTCCCTTTTAAGGTTCTTATCCACTCACTGCCTAGTATGTAGTTTGCGGGCTTCCCCCGTACGGATTAATACTCCAGCTGCCATGTGGCATGCAAGCACATTACAGGGGCGCAGTTGCAATGCTGGTTATGCTGTACTGGGGGAGCTGGCGCTGTGTGTGGGCGCCACCATTCTGGGATGGGAGCACCAAGAGCGTCTGCGGAGACCTAAAGCCCCCTCGTGTTGTCCTCGTGTCCCCTACTAGTGCTGTGATGGGATCAAAAGTGCAGAACCCCCAGAGGAGTTTACAGACTCCGCCCACCTCTCTGCTTGCTCTCCGGATGTCAGTGTCAGACACTCATGTTCTCGGAGTGGCCGCTTGCCCTGCTCTCACCCCAGGGAGGACATTCCCTATCGTCTTCTATCCCGTTCCTCTTTAGGGGACCTTCACAAAAAACAGAACCCGCTGAGACACAGGGTTTTACAATGGTGTGGATAAGGTGTTCCAGCCAGGATGCACGTTTAAATGATCCCTATGCTCTGTGGCAATAAACAAATCCTTTTTGTGAACTTCTGACGTGAGTCAGTCACACAGATTAATTCCAACTCTCAGGCCCAGGAGCCAAAAGACAGCAGGCCCTGTATATGCATATGTATCCTCTGGGAAAGTAAGATTTTTATTAAAAACTGAAGCAGTGACCCAGGACACTTGGCCACCTCTGTGGGCCTTTCATGCCCATGGCGTCTCAGTGCCTTGCGGTCATTTCCCCCCCCCCCCGCCGGGGGCTCGGAGCTGCGGCCTCTCTTACCTTATTCCTTTGTTTACGAAACACACATCACGGCTAAAGGCTGAAATTAGGCTGACGCCCGGGACAGGCAGAGCACAGAGGGCCCAGCATTCACATGTGTGCTTATCACACACCTCTCGTGTTCGTTGGTGCCCGAGGACTGTGTGGTGTTTCTCAAACCAGGGACCCTGCCCGTCACAGACTCACTGACCGAGACTGAGGAACAGTGTGTTTCTGGCGGTTCACACAGAATCTGTCGATCGATGTCCTGCTGACCTGCCCTGTGAACCCGGCTGTGGGCAGGAGCCACCTCTGTCCCAACAGGAGCCCGGCCCGCAGTCCAGACTCTGTTGCGTCTCTTACTGGTCACACGTGTCGACGCGCGGCACCCCGCGTTCGCCGCTCTGGCTCCACGCTGCCAGCACTGCGACCCAGAGACCCCCAGGAAAGCTCTTAGCTTAAACCCAGCGTTCCCTAACGTTTCTCACAAAACGGCCGCCAGTAGCCGTGTACTGACTGCCAGCATGAGGAACGATAAAACGTCCTACCAACGCAGCGCAAATGCATCGTGGTGCCAGGGGCGCACGATGTCCCAGCAGCTGACGTCGGGATTAGAGAACACACTTGTCACAACTTGCATGTTTCCTTCTTGGCCTCCCGGGTTCCTGCCGACCCGAGTCCCCTTAGAAATATGCAAAGGCCACTTTTTGTTGCTGAAAATTGCACCAATTTGAGGGCTTTCTCAGAGGTGTTATTTCGGAGTCTCCTGCCTGTGCTTCGCAAGCCGGGAGCGCGCTGCGCTGCTGCCCGCGGCACTGGGACTTGAGGGGGGCCGAGGAGTCGCACTGTCCCTCGGGGCCTCCCGGTCAGCCCCCTGTGCCGGGCTGCCGTGCTGACCTTACCCTTCCCGTCTCTCTTTTCGGAGTTGCGCCCTGCCACTTAAAACCAGACTGACTGGGGGGTGTCTAAAGCAGGGATGTGACTGGAGCCCGTGTCTTCCTTCCAGTGTTCGAGTAACCCCCACCGTGTGCTGTGGGAGGCGGACGCGGGCGCAGGACCAGGTGGGGACGTGCTCCTCCAGGGGCCTGAGACTGCCTGCTGGTGCCCTCCCGGCTTCTGCCTTTAGAGAAGTTGACGTGGTTTAGAAATTACTGGCAGGGCCTCCCCGTCCACTGATTAGATCTAGAAGTAGCCCTGCGGGGGAAGATGTGAGCCTGTCTCATGTCCTGTGATAGGTTTCCAGCTGCAAGGAATTTTAAGTATCACAAACATGATACAGCTTTGGCTGTAGTACTTAGAATTGCTTTTCTCCACCGAAGTACTTGCGATCTGGCATAAATTCAAGATATTTATTGCCAAAGAAAGGTTGCCTAATCGGTAGTGAGCAGTATGCCCGGATAGAAAATTCCAGGCTTTCCTGAGTTACGGGGAGCTCACACCAGAGCAGCATTTGTATGTCTGCTGTTTCAGTGCACAAGAGTGGCCTCGGAGAATCGATATTTCTGGAATATAGTGTGGAGGGGGGTTCCTCTCCCAGAAAAAAGAGATTTATTTACACCGACCCAGTGGCACTCCGCTTCATCCCTGGGCAGAATGTGAAATCGAACAAAGAAGCAGTTCTTTGTCAAGCTCAAGGAGAATGCCAGAGACTCCCCAGTTTTTATATTTTAAATCTATTATTTTGATGTATTATTCTTATTTATTTTAAAAGACAATTTAGTAGAAATAGACATAATTACTGTAAAGCACATGGGATATATAAACCCATCACCTGACTTGGTTCCAGAGATTCAGAAGGAATTGGTCTGGGTCCCCCCAGGGGCTCAGAGTGTGACAACCCCCCGACTGGCGCACAGGTGCCGTGGGCCCCCTGGGGGCACCGAAAGCCCCCCACTCCCGTCCCCACCTCTCCTCACTTCTTGGTCTTGACATCACTGACCTCCCCTTGCCCCCCACTATCTAAAGGTCCTTCAGGCAATTAGGAATGAAATAACAATTTAAGATCAAATGTGTAACATTCGCTTTTTAGCCCAGAAACTGAAACTGGTTCACTGTCGCTGGAACCTCCACTAATGTGACATTTTAAAAAATACTAACCCTTCGAACTGCCTCTTAAGAGTGTCCTCTGGGTTAAGCCGCTCTTGTGAGCAGGTGTCTTCAAAGGGTAGCGTCTGTGGCTCAGGGAAAGGGGAAAACATTCAAACCAGTGGTTTCTGCTTCGAAATGCTGATTTTCCTGTATTCCTCCAGTGGTGCTTTGTGGCATCACCTTCTCAGTGCTGTCATGCCCCTTCATTCCTCTGTCTCTCCGTAAGTCTCTTCCCTGGGCCAGTCCTACGTCTGAGCCCTGCCTCCTGCCCGGCCCCTGGACCTCAGCATGGTATGCGGGCTACGCCGCTGTCCACAGCTGCCCTCAGACCTTCTGAGGACCAGGCTGTGGACAGGAGCTGGACCACTTCTGCAGGCCTGGAGCAGAGCGGAGTGGGCAGGGGGGAGAACCAGAGCTCAGCAGTGCAAGCAGGTGAGTCGTACCCCGAAAAACGCGGCCATGGCAGGTGGTGTCGCGGGGCAGCTGCAGCATCAGACCGACCAGACCGTCCTTCCGCTCGCGTTTGCACCGCGTGGAAGGGGAAGGACCAGGTTGGACACTGGGGTCCCTCAGACGGGGCTCTGGGACGTCCTAAAGGGTTTATGGGGCAGCGGTGATGGCGGAGATCTGACGGGAACTCAGGTTGCAGCGTGGGTGCAGGTAGGGACCCTCAGGGACCATCAGGATCCGGTGGCACAAAGTTGGATGGATTCCTGAGCCCCCAGGCTGGGCTCTCCGGCCGGGTCAGCAGGTACGCGTGCCCTGTGCTCTCGCCCGGCATCTCTGCTCAGCTCCCCGTGTGCTGGAGCAGGTGGCAGGCCACCGGGGAGGGTCCCATCTGGTCGTGTCCTCCCCTGAGCTCTGGGCGTGGAGCCCTCCCCAGCTGTGGTCACAGCCAACACCGCACACACTCAGGACCGCATTCACGCACCTGAGGGGCGGCCGCGAGTGTCACGTCAGATCTGACCTCACCATTAACGCAGGACTTGCCAGAGACTCTGCTGGGAGGAAAGCCCAGGTTCCAGAGCGTCCGGGGATCTACTTTGAGTGTCACCTGTCGGTCCCCTGGGCTCCTGGGCCTGAGCTTTGGGTGTAGGAAGCTGTAGTTTCTTGTTCATATTCCATTTCGGAGCTCATTCCCCGCCCCGTCTGTCTTTGCCTCTCTCCATCTCTATCGCTGTCTCTCTCTCACACACAGACACACACACACACACACACACACACACACACACACACACACACCCTCCCTCTGATCCCTCTGCCACCCCCCTGCATCCAGGCCTCCTTCTCTGAGGTTTGCCTTCCGCCTGCGACGCCCAAGGGGGCCGAGCGAGGCCCAGGCAGCGAGTGTCTCAGGGGAGCTCTGGCCAGAGGTGTCTTCTCTTCTGCCAGCTCTCCAGCTCAGCCTCGATTTTGTTCTGCGGTTTGACCCTCGAGGGTTGCGGGCGGCCGAGGAAGAGGGGTACAGGCTTGGGGCGTCGGCCATGAGCTTTGAAGACATATGGCAACAAACCACAAAACAATACCCAATCTGCAGGATGCAAAGCAGGGCGTCTGGAGAAACAGAATCACACCCGTCGACGCTCGGGATGAAAGCAGCAGCGGGGGGTGAGCTGGAGACGCGCGCGGCCGCCCGACACTCGTCAGCTGAGTGGGCGCGGGTTCGAAGCCAGGAGCGGCCGGACTCGGGCCCACCCAGGGTTGGACAGACACACGGACCGGAGGGAATTGGGGGGTCACAGACAGGAAAGGGGGAGGCATAAAGGGAGGCAGACCCTGAGGCACCAGCGCCAGAGGTGACAGAACTCGGAAGGCATCTGAAGCCAGAAAACCTGCCAGACTTAAGACCAGGGAGCCAGGAGCTGGGATTAGTTCATTATTTCGATTAAATGAGAGTCAGTTAAGAGTAGAACATCTCTACTTTTCTCCCCGTTGAGAGGCTGTGCCAGTGTTTCTGTGCCCCTTCCTGCATTGGGAGTGTGTCAGAGTGACGGTAACTGGACCTCGGTGGAACCCGTTATTCGTGATGTGCCCAGGCCTCGCCTGTCCTTCTCAGGACACGAGCTGAACTTCTCCAGACCAAAGATGAGAAAGTCAGAAGAAAAAACACACAGGTGCCCGGGCAGAGCCCGTTGGGGTTTGTTTTTACAAATCCCCAGTAACGTATTAATTGTTGTGCGTTTCCTCAGTTTTAGGAGAGGTTCTTTGTAAACCTAGTAAAATTAGTAAAATCCTAATTTCCCGCAGGTTTTGATTAAAAGAGGTTTTATGTATCCGTTTCAGACAACGGGCCACCCTCGCCTGACCTTTACTGAACTGGGCACCAGTGTGTGTTTTATCCCTGACTTAGAGCACGTGATTTGGAATATGAGGTTGACCAGTCCAAGGGGCCAGAGACCGGAACACGGGGAGGGTCTTCTGTCCCGGGGGGCCTCCCGTGACGCACACATGCTCTCCACGCGGGGTTGTGAGCTGCAAACCCTGGTAACAGCCGCCCTGGATGAAGTTAAACTATAGCAAGTGGAGGCCAGGCTCCCAGGTTACGCCTTGTGAAGAGTTGGCAGACCAACGACGCAGAGGGATTTCATCTCGTCGTATTGTTCATACGTGAGGGGCCCTCGCTCCATCGGCGGGAAAGGAACCAGCGATTCTCAGGGTCCCCACGGTCCTGGCAGCAGCATCACTGGAGCTCTGAAGTGTCCCCCCACCCAGATCTCCCAGCTACAAGGTCATCCTGCCACCATGCCCGCCCCACTCCGGTTCTCGACTCCAAAGTGGAGAACAAAAGGCCCGGCTCACAGCAGAGCCCACATGCCCTCTGTAAAGCAGCTCCGGGGGGGCACCAGCTCCATGATGAGGGGTGCTCACTGTGGCGGAAACAAAATCAAGGTAACAATGAAATACAGGAATACGAGAGAAACAGGAGGCCACAGACCAAAATGCCAGTAAACACCAACGAAGATATAGCCAAACGTGAGTCTGAACGTTGGGGCAGAGACAGGCCAGTTACAAGGGTCCCAGCAGCAGCCCCTGTTCGTTCAAGTGTTCGTTCCTTCGGAAGTACTCGGTCGGGAGGCCGTGCTTGCTGCCAGCATTGACCACGCTGGGGGCACAGGATGAGACCACAGGACCACAGAGCTTCACAGTCTGGAGGAAGGACGGCAGACAGACACTGATGATACAGTATACACACAGCGTGGCCTTAGAATCTAATCTGTCCCGACATAAACTTTAAACGTTTATTATGATATTTTTACCAAGATATAAAATGTTGGTGACCCACAAGCTAAATAAGAAAATATCCATCCACAGTCTCAGGACTCCAGTGCAACCTCTTAGAACCTTTCCGCCAGTTTGAACTCAGTTTGTCGAGAGGTTGACAGTCAGCCGGCGGGGCCTGGAGTCCGGATTCTAGCCGAGCCTGGAGGAGCCCCAGACGGACTGGGCGCTGGGAACCTGGCCGGGCTCAGGGCTGGGGAGGCTCTGGACACAGCCCGCCCCCCTCCTGGGTCCCTCTCCTCAGGCATCCGTCATGGGCTTCAGATAAGCCTAGTGTCCGCGGGCCGAGGAGTGAGGGCCCCTGCCCAGTGGGGGACAGACGTGTAAACAGTCCGTTTGTTTTTAAGGTTTGGATGGAATGTGGGCTCAGAGAAGACAGTAATCCAGGTCACCAGCTGGAGGGCAGAGGGGTGACCCCTGCACCCCAAGGGCCAGACACGTGGGTACGTGCCCGCTGTCCTGGCAGCCCAGGCAGGGATTGTGAACAGAGCTGTGCCCGTGCCCCCGACCCCCAGGGTTCTGATTCAGTGGGCCAGGGAGAGCCCTGGGATTAGGATATCCTGACGGCCCGTAGCGGACACAGGCCGTCAGAGCTGAGAGGCCACAAGGCAGCCCAGGGAGGTGATGGGTTTCAGGATGAGAGAGACCAGTTTGGCGTTTCCAGGTGGGTGGAGACGAAGGCAGCTCAGGGCAGACAGC
>NW_020172629.1:4406132-4432041 GCF_003031525.2 Neophocaena asiaeorientalis asiaeorientalis | reverse complement strand
TGGGGGCGGGGACCGTCTCTCCTCAAATGTGACGTCCAGTCTGGCTGGAAGGGTACCCCATCAGTGTCCCCCAAGCCCCGCAGGGCCCTCCAAGGCCTCCGTGAGTCGTAGAGACCAGAAACCCGCAGACACCATCTCCCTGCGTTACTGAGCCTTCCGGAATCCCTTTCGGTGGAGAACAAACCCTCGTGCTTCTCAGTAAACGAGGAAAGGCTGACTGACGTTCTCATCCCCAGGCGTAACTCTTGGGTCCGCAGAGGCCAGCAGGGAGGGCTCGGGCTGGGGTGTCTGCACCGGGGTGGGGAGGGGCCCGGGGGTTTGCTCCCCGCGGCTCTCACACGGAACACGTTTCTCCACACTTCGGGCTGGTGTTTGCACGTGTGTCTCTGTCATGTAAAGTAGCCTGAGAGCAGCCGTTCGCCCTGGCCTTCGCCAGAGGGACCGTGTCCACCTCCATCGAACCCGCCGGCCAGGCAGCGGGTACTTGCTCAGCTTTGGGGGTGGACGGAAACGGACGAGGTTCGGGCTCTTGGCACCTTGCCCGGTGCCTTTCGTTTTACACGTGGGGCTCAGGTGGGCCTGTGCTGAGCCCCCTGCCCCCGTGACCCCCGTTTCTCTCCACCCCGTCCATCTCGTTGTTCCCCCCGACCTGCACCCTCGCCTTCTGTCTCAGTCCCGGTGCTCAATTCCCGCTCAGTGTGAGGAAAGGCGAGCCATGCACTTTATCCGAGGCTGAGCTGTGACGGCAGCACCTGGCGGGCTCCGGGGCCCAGCTCTGGGCGGATCCCTGCGCGTCCCGCGTGTGGTCGGGCCTGACGGCCCCTATGGACCAGCCACTGAGGGTACTTCAGGAGGTCAGTCAGAATCGTGTTCCTTGCAGAGCCACCTGTCCGAGAAAGGGCTGTCCGCAGCCTCTCATGCAGCCGGGAAGGAAGAAATCTAGAGTGACTGTGGGCTCCCAGCGTTTTATTTAAACTGGACACTCAGCCCTGTAGCAGATTCAAGAGCAAATGCCCGACGTGCACATGTGGAAAACACTTCACACCCCCTCCCCCTGCAAATCCCAGAGGCTGGGAGCCTCCTGGGCAGCAGAGTGATGGAACTCGAGGCCGGACGGAGGGGCGAGCAGGACGCAGAGCGCCGTGGGAGCCCCTCTCGGCACGAGGACTTCACCCGCATTTCAAGCTTCCACGGTCTGGCAGGCTGGTGAGTTTGCAGCGGTGCTGCCAGGTCTCCGGCCCGTGGACGGAGGGACCCGTCAGGAGAGATGACGTCGCTAACGTGCTCCTGCCTGGCTGAGAGGTCAGCGGGGGGCTGGACGCGCGAGGGAGTCTGCCCCGGGCTGCTTCCTCTACGGTTAACCTCCGCGGTCACTTCCTGAGGGCAGAGGGGACCCTGCCACTGTGTCCTACTTCACTTCCATGTAGACCCTCCGTGCAGTCCTGCCGGGGTCCCTCACGGTCCCCACCAGGTCCAGCGACGTCCCCACCGCACCTCGCCAGCTGATTCTCATCACCCCACGGAGCCCCAGGCCGTTGAGCGAGCGGGAGCTCTCCCTGCCCTGAACCCTCTCAGCGTTTGTCTTCCGCTGCCCTGTGTTGTCACTCGTCTGTTTAAGCATCACTGGTTTTGTCTCCTCTACAAAACTGTGAGCTCCGTCAGGACAAGGCCCACGTCTTAGTCTCTGCAGCGCACGCAGCCCGACACAGCAGCTGCCACAGAGCTGCAGCGGGCAGCCCAGCGCGTGGCCCCGCCCTCCCCCACCGTGCCCAGCGCTCACAGCCTCCAAGCCAGCTTCCTTCAACGACTGCTGACGCCCAGGGATTTGTGTCCCCGCATCTCAGGGCCCCTGCAGCCTCCCCAGCTGCTCTGGAAACAGCAAGCCCAGCCGTCCTCCTTACACCTACCTGCTGGTCCTCCCCTGGGTGACAGCGTGGCCTGTGGGCTCCCCCCAGGTGTCCACGTGGCCCCTTGGCTCCCCCCGGGTGACCGTGCAACCTGTGGGCTTCCCCCCAGGTGTCCACGAGGCCCATTGCCCCCCCTCCAGTGACCACGTGGCCTGTGCCTCACTGTCTCAGCCAGGCCTCGCTGACCCCTGACCCAGGGTGGCACCTCCTACCCTGTTCCCTCCCCTGACCTCCTCCTTTACGTCCATCACCAGTTTGTTTTTTGTTTTTCTGTTTTTTGGTTTCTTTTTTTCACCTTGACATGTGCTTTATTTATTATTATTATTTTTTAACATCTTTATTGGGGTGTAATTGCTTTACAATGGTGTGTTAGTTTCTGCTGTATAACAAAGTGAATCAGCTATACATATACATATCACCAGTTTGTTTTTAATTTTACTGTCTGCGTCCCGTGCTAGGACGTCATCTCCGTGAGATCTAAGATTTCGTCTGTCTTGTTCTCTGAGGGAGCTGGGAGCCCAGGGTGGTGCCCAGGGCATGGACCACTGGCAGTGGACCTGGTGGACGTGGACCCCCCGTTGTGTCCGGAAAACCTGTCAAATGTGCCAAATGCCCCACGTTGCTGTAGGAACCAGGCCAGTCACCTTCTTGTATTTAAACGTAAGACTTCAAACGCTGTGAATGTGTCTTAGATGTTTGTAAGGAAACAGTCGTAGAAGAAAAACTGAGAATTTTGAATATAATCGCTCTCCCCCCTCTCTGTAGCTTCCAAGTATATTGACTCCGAGTGGAGGGAGTCTTGTCAAATTAACATAATTTGTAGGAAAAGTATAGGATTTGGCTTCCAGGTTTCCTGCACCCTCCCTAGCGTGAGTGTGTCAGGGGACATTTCCGAGAAGGGCCTGCCTGCCTGCCTTCTTGGTGGCTTCAGAGCAGCTGATCTCTTCAATCTTGTTTTTACAACCAACGTCAGTCACAAAGGCAGAGAAATCCAGAGTGACCTGGTCCTCGGGGAGACGAGCATGGACAGGGCCGCCTGGCACCTCTGTCCCTCGGCCCTTCAGCAGCCATTCACCGAGGGCTCCAGGGCCTGGCCTGTCCCGGGGCTGTGAGGGCGACAAAGCTTGTCAGCAGTGGTCGAAGGTGGCCCTTCCAGAACCTCCTCACAATGGGGGAGCCGCAACCTGCAGAGGAACCGGTGCAAGGAGACAGGACGGGGGTCCGGTGCTCTCTGAGCTTGAAGTGCTGGCACGGGGGGTGGGGGCCGTGACCCCTCCTGCGGCTGGAAGTGCCGGCAGGCTGACCCTCACGGCCACTGTGTGGCCAGCAGTGTGGGTCACTCGGTGATGTCACCGTGCTCACTGGTGCCGCCGACAGATTTTCTCAGGCCAGGCACCAAGGTGGCGAATCCACAGATGAGGAATACGGCCCCATCCATGCTCTTAAAACACCCGTAATCCACGGCAGCAAATATATGGGAAGCAGATAAATGCAGCACAGCTAAATTGATGAAGCCTTTAAAACAACGGAGCTTAAATTCGCATAGCATGAGCTTGACCGTCTTAAGGTGAACGACTCAGTGGCATTTAGCACCTTCATTGTAATGTGCACCCACCCCCTCCGTCTGCTCACTAAACACGCGCCATCCAAGAGGCACCCTCTCACTTTCAACTTACTTGTGTCTTTGGATCTAACGTGGGTCTCTCGTAGACAGCATACAGTTGGATCAGACTTTTTTAAAAAAATCTATTCTGCTAGTCTGTCTTTTAATTTTCGAATTTAATTCCTTTACATTTAAAGTAATTTCTGACGAGGAGGGGCTTACTTCTTCCAGTTTGCTATGTTTTCCTCTATATTGTACATGGTTTCTGTTCCTCACTTCCTCCTTTTTTTGTTTTTGATTGATTTTAGTTGGGATCTTCCCAGACCGGGGCACGAACCCGTGTCCCCTGCATCGGCAGGCGGACTCTCAACCACTGTGCCACCAGGGAAGCCCTAGTCTACCATTTTGATTCCCTTCTCATTCCTTCTCTGTAAAATTTTTAGTTTGTTTTTTTTTTAGTGGTTATCATGGGGATTACAATGAACATCCCATATTTGTGGCAATCCATGTTGAAATAATACCAAATTAATTGCAGAAGCTCCTGTACAGCTGCTCACCCAGCTTTACGTTGTTATTGCCACAAGTCACCTCTTCATGGTCCCTTGCCCATTAACATGGATTTATAATTATTGTGTTATCCATGCGTCTGCTTTTAGATTGATTAGGAAACAAAAGAGGAGGTACAAACCCAAAATACAATGACACTGGGTTTCCTATTTATCTATGCAGTTATTTGATTTCTTTGTACGGCCTCGGGTCACTCTGTACTTTTCTTCCATGCCAGCCTCACTGACTCCCTTTAGCATTTATTGTAGAGCAGGTCTACTAGCAACAAATTCCTTCAGTTTTTGCTTATCTGGAAATGTCTTAATTTCATCTTCATTTTCAGAGGATAGTTTTGCCAGATATAGAAGTCTTGGTTGACGGGTTTTTTTTTCTTTTAGCACGTTAAGTATGTCATCCCATTGCCTCCAGGCCTCCATGCTTTCTGCTGAGAAGTCAAGTCTCGATCTCATTGAGGCTCCCTTGTACGTGACAAGTCGCCTCTCTCTTGCTGCTTTCATGATTCTCTGTCACAGTTTGACTAGGATGTGTCAACGTGGGTCTCTTTGAATTTATTCTGTGTGAAGTTAATGGAGCTTTTTGGATGTGTACATTTACGTTTGTCACCAAGTGTGGGACGTTATTGGCCACTATCTCTTCTAAGACTCCCTCTGCCCCTTGCTCTCAGTTCCTCTGGGGACTCCTGTAATGCATATGTTGATGTGCTTGGTGGTGGGCACAGGTCCCAAAATGTGGGCTTCCTCAGGAACAGTTTCTCCAATTGCTTTTTCACTCGTGAATCAGCCATACTTTCCTGTTTCTTTGTGTGCCTCATAGGTTTTTTTTTCTTTAAGAACTGGACTTGTTGAATATTATAACGTGGTAACTCTAGAAATCAGATTCTTTTGTTTCCCCAGGGTTTGCTGTTGTTGATTTTTGAGGGCTGAGGTCATCCATTTGTTTAGTGACTTTTAACAAACTCTTTTTGCAAAGACTGTATTCCTTGCCATGTATGGTCACTGCAGTCTCTGTTTCCTTCTCTTCACAGTCAGCCAGTAACCTGACAGAGGTTACCTTGAATGCTTGAGGCTAAGAGAGGGATTGCAGATGGGCTCTGAGCTGGCCACTCCATCACTCAGCCAGGCCACCCGTAGCTCCTCACTTCTTGCTTGTGCAGGGTACAAAGATCCGCTGGAGGTGTGAGCCCAGTATCCCCTCAGCTCTTCTCTGGGATGAGTCTGGCCCTCGGCACACGTGTTACACTCCGAATTCCCTGGGACATGCCTCAGCCCTTCAAAGCCCTCGTTCCCCAAGAACATCCTCTCAGCCTCCCCCTCCCCCAGCTTTCTGGTCTCTCTGCTGCTTGGCCAGCTTTTGCTCCAGGTGGTCACAGCTGGGATATCTCTAAATGCTTTCAGCAGACGCTTTCCAGAAAGCCAATCCAACTAAACAAAGGTTACACTCTGTACTGGTCCCTCAGGGAATCAGTACAGGTCAATACACATGACCACAGTTTTTTGAGAATGAGGTCAGTATAGCCTCCTGGTACCAGCAAGTCACACTGGGAAAGGAGGCCACCATCCCCATGGCCTCTGTCAACTTTGGGAGCCAAGGGTAATAGATGGGTAAGCAAAAATGCCACAATGCCTTCTTACCAAATTTAGTAATCACTTTCTCCTTTGAACACTCCCTTGGTCCTCTGGTTGCTATGTTTGTTTATACTGTGCCAAAGTTCTGAAAAGTTGATTCTGTCTGTTTTTGTGACCTTAGTGGTTATTTCAGTGGAGGGACAGTCCTTGAAGACACCCACTCCACCACCACCATGGTGCCATCAGTCTGATAGAAGCCCATCTTGGAAGAAAAACTCTGTAACAGACCCCTCAGCCCTACCCACCTCCCCCGCACCCACCTGGGCCCACCTGCAGCTCTGCTGGGCAGTTCCTGGTTATGCCGACAGCTTCGGGCCCTAAGCCCCTGCGTCCCTCTGGCTGAACAAGCCCATTTGGTCCATGTCCAGGGTGGGCCAGGGCTGCTCAGTGGTTAACTCCTCCAAGACCCTCAGAGGATTAGGCATGAGAGTTGACGGATAAACACCCTGCTTCTCTGCCCCTCAGACAGTTCTGGGGTGCACTCTGGAGTCCCCCCGAGGACCCTCCAGTGCATTCATCACCTTTGTCTGCTTCCTGCCTCCCCAGTCTCACTTCCTCACCCCTCAAGCTGTCTCCTGGGATCACCTCCCAGACAAACCACAGGTCCCCACATCCTTATTCCAGGATCTGTTTCTGTGGAAGGTGTTCAATCCACAGAAGTGCCACGGTGTGTGGAGTCAGCCTTGGCCGCCAGCTCAGCAGAGGTGCCAGCGGCTGGGGCAGCAGGCGGGGGCCTGTGCCTGTCCCTCGAGGTTGGGACCCTCCGCTGCTGGCCGTGGGCCTCAACATCTGGGTTAGTTAGTAATTAAAAGCTTCTCATTTGTGTACAGATATGTCACAGTGGTGAAGTACAGAATCCTTGCCTCGGGACAAAAATAGGCATGTGTGAAACGGTGTAGAAAAAGGTGGTTTATGGTGTTCTTGGTGTTCATGACCTCACTCAGTACGTGAGCAGAGCCTCCCGGATGAAGAGAACTTGCTCTCTAAGGACTAGCTGGATCTTACCCTTTTTTTGGACTGTCTTGGAAAAAGGATCTATAAAAGCTCTCATGAGGACTTCCCTGGTGGTGTAGTGGTTAAGAATCCGCCTACCAATGCAGGGGACACGGGTTCGAGCCCTGGTCTGGGAAGATCCCACATAACACGGAGCAACTAAGCCCGTGCGCCACAACTACTGAGCCTGCGCTCTAGAGCCTGCGAGCCACAACTTCTGAGCCCACGTGCCACAACTACTGAAGCCTGCACGCCTAGAGCCCATGCTCTGCAACAAGAGAAGCCACCGCAACGATGAGTAGCCCCCGCTCGCCACAACTAGAGAAAGCCTGCCTGCAGCAATGAAGACCCAACACAGCCAAATAAATAAATAAATATATTTAGTTAAAAAAAAAAAAAAAGCTCTCATGAGGCATGAGCCACTGATGAGACTTCAGAAAGCTGGTTTGGTTATTTTACAAGAGCAGGAAGTTGGGTTTTTTTTCTCCACTTCCCTGGAAGTGAGTTTGGGAGCAGCTAACTGCTCGCTCTGTGGTTCTGAGAAATGATTCAAGGGCTTCTCTCTCCTTTTCTCCTGCTCCTGTCCCCGTGCTCAGAGGCGAGCCCAGGCTTGTGGAGGTTCCAGCAGGGAGCTGTGTCCTGGTTCTCCTGTTGCTCTGGGAGCTGCACCCCTGCCCTGAGCCCTGGGTTAGCCTGGGACCTGGCAGCGGGGAGCCTCGGGCTTCTGGTGGGGCGGGCGGGGGCCCGGGAGTGGAGACAGCCCACCTGCAGTCACACACTTTTCTGGCGGCTTTTCTTAGCTGTGGACCTGATGTGGTGACCACAGCACATGGAATAACCAAATGGGAGCTGGTGACGTGCCTGGTAGACTCAGGGCAGAAAGGGGCACCTGAACCCACGCGGGGGGTCCCGCAGTCTCAGCTCCCCCTCCCCACTCTCTGCTCCTGCTGACGGGCGCCCCATTCCACACCCAGCCGGGGCCACGGCCACAGCCCTGGGCTGCGGGGAGCCGTCGGTGGGGCTCACTCAGAGCCCGGTTTTGGCCTCTTCTCCCCCGGTGGCTTGGGCGGCGGCAGCTCTACCATCATCTCACGGGGGTTGGTGTCTTCGGGATGTGTCCTCTTGACAGGAGCCTCCACGGGCACAGACATCACTGTGGAGCTTGTGAGAGTGCCATCCGCGCAGGGGTCCAGGCAGGAGGCAAGAGGGGGTGGGGGCACCGTGGCCCCTGAGCTGATTCTCCTCCCGTCGGCACGTTCTGCCCGTACAGAGGCTTCTGATCCTCAGTGAGTTCCACGCAGACGTACTCACGGCGCTTAGAGGAACCCGCGGCCGGTCCCTAGGGCAGCGCTGGCCCCGAGCTTCCCGGGGTGACGGGATGTCCTCGATTTTGCTGTCAACGTGGCAGCCACTGGTTCGGCTACTGAGCTGTTGGAGTATTGCTAGTGTGACTGCAGACCTTAATTGTGACCCCAGTTGATGTAATGTGAACCCGTGGGGCTGCCGTGGCAGTGGTGAAGCCCTGGGGGCTCCTGGGTGTGCCGTGGGTGTTCTCGTGGTCTTGAGGACCCGGCTCATTTGCCTTTAGTGCCGGTGTGACCGTCCTGACCAGGCAGGTGTTTCTTGTCGGCTAAATCCGTAGATTTAAAAACTCTCCGTTTCACTATTAGAGGTTAGATCATCCTGCATAACGAGTTGGAGCCCCCCCAAAAGGTGGTTGTTTTCATTAAAAAGTGACCATGTTCAGTGGGTCAGAAAGATGATGTATCTTTGATACTAAATAGAACTTTGGGGAGGAGAGTTTCTCGTAGTTCCAGCACTCTGACACAACCCGAACATTTAATGTTTAACGTATTGCTGTGGTCGGTCTAATATTGAACGTGGTGGTGTTTGGTGCAAGACAGACCTGGGTCCACGTCCTGCCTTTGCATCTTGTGTGTGGCGGCCTCCTGGGTCCCTCGTCCGCATCTGACAGGGGAAGGGGCAGCGTCCGATCCCCATGCCCGGCACATGGTGGGGCGTGGAGGGTGGCTGTGCCCAGCAGCCTGTTTCTCATACCTGACCCTCCCCTCTCCCGAGCAGACGTGGCTGACCAATCGCATCACCCCAGGAAACCAAGCGTCCCCGAGACCCACCCAGATGACACATCACTCGTCCACTCAGCACTGCACCCACATCCTTCTCCTCCACGGCTCCCCATTCCCCTGCATTTTCACTTTAGTTCATGTGGGATTCTCCACGCGGTGGGTGCTCCAATTTTTCTGAAACTGCCAACTGTTCAGAACAGAGGACGCCTCTCATCAGATGCAGTCGTGTGCGTTTGGCAGCCTGAGTGACCAGCAGCTTGGAGCTGCCCGCTGTCCGGAGCCCTCTGTTCCACACAGAGAGTGGCTCTTGGCTTTGAACGGCTGGGGTCAAGCTGTATGTAAAAACGTGGCACAGCCCTGCCATGCATTTGGCCTCAGATCTGAAGGCTCCATATGTCACGCTGTTTCCAGATTTTAGATTGACGTCGTCAGAGGAAAGTGAAGCAGGGGAGAGAGAACAGGGAGCATGTCCAATAGTAACTCAGGCCCCCGTCACCGCTGTTGTAGTCGGGACTGAGGAGCCCAGGTCACTGCCAGGCTCCCGCCGTCGGATGGGAGAGGACGGATAGAGGAGAGCGCAAAGCGCAGGGCTGCTCAGGCCGCCCCTGCAGCCCTTTGTGAGCATGGATCCGCCTACCTTCTCGCAGCTCCGTGGGCTCAGGACTCGCTCACACCGGAACCGGAGGCCAGCCTCGCTCCCAGAGGTGAACACAGTTGGTGGCAGTTGGGAGCGGAAGCTTTGGACTAATGAGCCCATCCAGCCCCTCTCTGGCATTTTGAACGTCGTCCCCCGACTGTACAAGGTGAAAGCCCTCCGTTCAGTGCCTCGTGCCTGGGTCACCGTAGAGCATTGCATTTGGAAAGTGAGGCCATCAGAGCCACACCGCAGAAGGCTGTCTCCTCTTGTCAGACCCTTGGGTCGGGCTCCACCGTATAGACGATATCAGTTCATCGGTTCAGTGTGGCCACACGAGCTGCTCCAAAGCTCAAAGATAAGCATACTCTCATACCTTTTCACCTCCTCGTGAAATCCTCAGATCCCGTCACACTCAGGTAGCAAGAGGTCCCGCATTCCCCTCCTCACTCACAGGTGTGTGGTGAGTTCTGCATTCGTGTTGCCACTCATGTTTAGGACCTGCAACAGTGGCACTCACAGGGGACCTCAGCTCTTCAAGATACCCTCAGGCCTGAACCTTTGCCCTAAGGTACATGGAGCACCAGGAGGCCTTCCTGGAGAAGGTGGCTGGGAGGGGTTCTGAAAGATGAGGAGGAATTACTCAAGTAAAGGAGGTCAGTGTGGGGGTGAGAGAGGCAATCCCACGCAAAAGGTCCAAAAGTGAATGAGAATACGGTGCGTTTAAGAAGACGCACGTGGTGGGGCCTGGTGGGAGGGCAGGCTGAGAGATGGGATCATGGCGGGGATGAACCTGAAGGACTCATTCATCAGGACGGCGCCCTGATGCTTCCTGAGGACTGGGAAATTCTCAGACGGGAGTGAGAAGCCTTTGAAGAGTCCTGCCCAGGGTGTCGTGTGAGCAGACTTGCAATTCAGAGGTCTCAGTCTGGCTTCAGAGCCAGAAGAAGTGCTGGAAGTGAGAATTGCTGGCATTAGGAGAGCAGCGAGGGGTCTGTGTGATGGTCCAGGAAGGTGGAGGCATCGTGGTTGGGGAGGAAAAGCGGGGTGATCGGAGAGCAATTAGTAGGAAGTTCAGTAAGATCTGGTGAAGTGACTGGGTGTGGGGAGAAGGGAAAGGGAGCAGCTCCACGGGTTCTAGGGCATCGTGTGGAGGCGGCAGCACCCACGGAGCCTGTGATCTCGTGTGCTAACTCCCTGGGAAAACAGAGAGCTTAGCCCAGTAAATCTGTCTTGTTTTTTGTTGTTTGTTTTTTGTTAATTAGTGGCAGCAAAATACCTTTTCAGACTTTCATGTAGTAGTAAGATTCAGTGATGACTATGAAGCATCCCTGTACGAGAAATTGTGGTAGTGAGTTAAAGTAAAAAGAATATGTTTGCATTTACTTTAGTTGTAGACATACGATTAGTTCGCTTTTGGATTGCAAAGCATACATGTCGAAATAGTGTTGGTGCACGTTCTAGGGATAACTAAACAGCTCTAGAAAAAGAGAAACATAATAGTGAACGCAGACACTAGTAACTCACAGTTATTTCTAATTTAAAAGGCAACTAATAGGTGTAACTAGATTTCTATGATGTCCGTTCAAAATGTCCAGTATACAATCAAAAATTACTAAACATGTGAAGAAGCAGGAAAACGTGCCCCAAAATGAAAAAAGAAAGAAAGAAAGTAGTCAACAGACACAAACTCTGAGATAAACCAGGCAGGGACTGTAAAACAGCTATCACAAATACGTCCAAAAACTTAAAAGGAAAAAACGGTCATAATGATTGGTTACGTGGGCAAACTCAGCGGAAAAATGAGGGCCATACAAAACACCACGTAGAAATTTTAGAAAAGAAAAGTACGTGTAAAAATTTTAAAAAGTCACTCGATGGACTTAACTGCAGACTCAAGACTGCAGAATAAAGGATTGGCAAATGTGAAGAAAGACCTATAGAAAATATCCAATCTGAAGAACAGAGAAAAACGGTGAAAAAAACCACACAGAGCCAAGGTGATATGTAGACACTATCAGGGGGTCTAACACTCATGTAAGAGGGATCCCAGAGGAGGAAGAAGAGAGATGGAATGGGACAGGGGGAAAAAGAAAGAAAGTACACCCCCCTCCAAATCTGTGAAAAAAACAGCTCAGAGAACTCCATGCAGGATAAATGAAGAGAGAACCAGCCTAAGAACATCACAGTCCAACTAAGATGTCTAAGATAGAGAATCTTAAAAAACCACTGGGAAGACAGACACATTGCTTTCTGAGGAGCAGTGACATGGGTGACAGGTGACTTCATTTCACACCAAAAACAATAGAGGCCAGAAGACAACTTAGCATCTTTAAAGTTCTGCGAGAGGGAGAGAAAGTCAACCCAGAGTTTTATATCCATCAAAGATATTCTTCCAAACAGGGTGAAATAAAAGCATTTTCATGACAGCTTATCATGAGAGAATCTGCAGGTTTGGACCATAACTCTCCAAATGCCAAAGGAAGCTCTCCCACTGAAGGGAGGACCCAGCAAGTGGAGACCCAGCTCTGCGGGAAGGATGGGGAGCCCAGGAAAGGGCAGGTTCTCGGTGACACAGGCGCAGAGCAGAGCTCAGGATGCAGTGGGGAGGAGAAGGAGCTGACCCTGCAGCGGAGCAAGAAGGGTCCCACGTGTGATGGTGCCATGCTCGTCTGCTGCCCCGGGAAGAGGCCACAGACCAAAGCGAGTCTGGGTAGGTGGGGGCAGAGGAGACGGAGAGGGGAACCTGCAGAGACCGCAGTCACATGCCTGTGGCATGCACACGACAGCAGCAGAGACTGAGGCGCAGACGGCTCGTCCGCTCAGACCCCTCCCCTCCTCCCTGGTTACTCCAGGGGAGCGAGAGTAAAAGGCACGTCTCATACTCGACATCCATAGCTGTTAATACCTAAAATCTCCTCCCATTTGATATTCTTTATAGTAAAATCAAATAAATCTTGATAGTGCTTGATTCAGACAAGAGTCACCAATGCCTGTGAAGATGAGCGGGTACAATTCTGAGGGATAACAGGGTAGACCCCGCCACAGGTATTGGCGCCAACGGGAGCATGGTGACATTTACATGGAGAGACCTGGCCGGTGCCACCCTGGCACGTTACAGACGTCCGCAGCACCTGCAGTGCTGAGGAACGGGGAGCACCCCTGCCCCTTGATGCATGCCCTTCTGCAGTCTTCTTGCCAAAGTGCAAAACTTGCCTCTCAGACAAACTTGAATAAAGGGACACAGTGTAAAATAACTGACCGGCACATGGTAAAAATATCAATATCAATATTAATATTACAAGAGACAAGGAAACACTGAGAACTTGTTCTTAATTAGAGGTGGTTAAGGAGACACGACCACCTAATGTGATGTGCGATCTAGGCTTCATCTTGTCGTAGATAATGTTGATCGGGATAATTGGACAAATCCAAACAAATTCTATTGATTAGATATTGGTACCCTATCAATGTTAATTTCATGACCTCGATAATTGTACTATGATTATGTGGGAGAATGCCTTTGTTTTTGGAAAATACACACCCAAGTTTTTAGGGCTAAAGGGATATCATGTCTGCAACTGCCTCTCAATTGGTTAAGAATAATAAAATAAAATATAAGTGTAGATATAAATATATAGAGAGGTTGGCAGGAAGAATACAGTGTGATAAAATATTGGAGGAATCTGGATGAAGGGCATACAGGATTCTAGTATGAGATTCTTACAACTTTTCTGTAAATCTGACATATTGCAAAATAACATGTAGCAACAGAAAACCAAGGCCGACCTAAACCAGTTTCCTAACAGTGGAATTGGTAGAATTCCCATCTTAGGCACCTGCTTCTGCAGTTGGCCCTCGGTATCCACGGGGGACTGGTTCCAGGACCCCTCTTTGACGCCAAAATCCACAGATGCCCAAGTCCCTTGTCGTATTTGTGTATAATCTGTGCGCATCCTCCAGTACACTTTAAATCATCTCTAGATCACTTATAATACCTAATACAACGTAAGCACTATGTAACTAGTTGCTGGTGCGTGGCAAATTCAAGGCTGCTTTTTGGAAATTTCTGGAATTTTTTTCAAATATTTTTGATCCTCGGTTGGTTAAATCTGCAGATGTGGAACCCACAGATATGGAGGGCCAACTGTGTACAGTAGGAGCTCTGGAACGTTGCTGAGCCCAGGGTCAGAACCAGTGGTAAACTCCAGTCATTTACTGAATTTAGTTTACCAAACAATTTGCTGTAAAGAGCCCTCAGTCATATATAAAAACCAGAGTGAGGGCTTCCCTGGTGGCGCAGTGGTTGAGAGTCCGCCTGCCGATGCAGGGGACACCGGTTTGTGCCCCTGTCCGGGAAGATCCCACATGCTGCGGAGCGGCTGGGCCCGTGAGCCATGGCCGCTGAGCCTGTGCGTCCGGAGCCTGTGCTCCACAACGGGAGAGGCCACAACAGTGAGAGGCCCGCATACAGAAAAAAAAAAACCAGAGTGAGTTTATGGAATTATCCATAAAATGCTGAAAAGGACTTGCATTTTTGGATTCATTCATGACCCATTGAGATGCCTGTCAAGTTCCCCCAGTGGCCGTGGAGTTGGTGTGAGAGGAGTGCTTTCACCCCAAACAGATGCCTGGGCCTCTGTAAACAGGGGAGACGGATAGTCCAGCTCCCGTTTACACTGCCTTTCTCTAAGTGTTCAGCGTTTATTTGGAGGAAGCCTGGGTGCTGTGTGGAGAGCAGAGACCGCTGTTGCCTTGGCAGTTCTGCTCAGGCCCCAAACTTGCACGCCCTCTGCAGCAGAACAAAACCTCCTTCCTGGACCTGGCTTTTAGAAAGAGCATGGACTGTTATTTGAGCATCAACCTCTGGAGACCTTGTCCCTCGCCTCCAGCATCTCGTCAGATAAGCAGCAGAGCCCAGTGTAGGCAGCAGATTCGTTCTGAAAGGTGTTGGTCGGATCCGAGGCCTGCCAGGAGAGCTCCAGAACCAGGCCCTACAGCCTGGGAGACACTGAGACCATGTCCTCAAGCCGTGGCCGCTGATGTCTACAGCACGGCGTCTAGAGAGCCCTCTGGCTGCAGCTGCCAGAATAGTGCTGGTTTCCTCTGCTCCCAGCCCCGGTCCGTGTAGGAGGGAGGGCCAGCCTTGGCCCCTGCACCCTCGCCATCCGGCTGGGGAGAAAGCCTTCTTCTTGTCAGCATCCGGGCTTGCGTGCGGGAAGCTGCCTCTGCGTTCTGCCAAAAGAAATGTCTAAACGCAGGAAGGCAAGCAGATACGTGGGCGACAAAAAGACTTAATATTCGCACTGACATAGACATTTCATCCACAAGTAGCCGCGTCCCGTGCGCAGCCCTGGGAGACACACGTTGGTTTTCCGTGTCGCGCGCTTCCGAGGATGTGGCCTCCCCATGGGCGCGGCCGCCCCAGGAAGGTGTCCAGCGCCTCTGCCCCTTGGTGCGTGCCGCCCAGGGAAGCCCCTTCATTCCGACCCACGAAGGAGAGCAGAGCAGGGACCTCGCGCCGAACGCGGCGGTGCCCGGAGAGCCATCAGGGCCGCTGGATTCCGAGGTGTTTGTGATCAAATATTAATAAATCAGACCCACTTTAAGGGCTACCATTTAACACGGCGTGTGCTATGAAGATTTCAGAACTGTGGTCAAGGGGCCGTGAGGAAGCATTTTCAAGAAGGTGCGGCGTCCGCCAGGCGCCGGGACGCATCCCTCCGCACACGCGCCCCGGGCTCCCTGCCCCCCGGGCTGCCTGCACAGGGCCGTCTGGGTTCACCCGGGGCAGCTGCGAAGCCGGTGCGATTCCCCAATCCATCCCCAGGCTCGTGCGGGCACCATTAGTGCCCGTTTGTGGCCGCAGCACCTGGGCTAAGCCTCTGAGCTGGGACGCGGGCCCGGCCGCCCAGGGGAGCTCCTCACCGGCCCAGGCAGACGTGGGGCGGCGGGTGGGCACCCCTAGGACACGGGGGCAGGGAAAGCCTGCATCCAGGTCTTCTAAGGAAGCTGGCCTCTGGTGCGACGCATTTCTACGTGTGGGGGGCGGGAAAGTCTCCGTGGCAAGAGAGGTCGGAGCACCGTGAACAAATGTGTTTAGGAAGGGCAGGGGTGCCCCGCGCGGCTGGGACTCCATGTGGCAGGTGTGGAAGAGGGGGCATTCCACGTGTAAAACGTGACCAGCCTCGGGGCCAACAGTGGCGGCTCTTTGAGCTTGAGCCGGGAAACCGTCTGCGGCTTCATCACAAGAGGAGCAAGCCGAGGCCCAGAGCCTGCAGGAGACGCACCCCCAGTGATGGGGTCACCCCCTAGAGAATTGGCATTTGGGTCTCCTGAACCCCAGCCAGGGTCCCCACCAAAGAAGCAGGAAAGAGCAGGGGTGTCAGACAACGGAGTGACCGTGTTACCGACCAGGGTTCTTGATGTTACCCAGTCAATAGAAATTGACTAGAGGCCACACGAGAAACTCAGGCACGGCTTTATTGGGGCTCCCGCTGCAGCCGGGGGGGAGTGAGAACAAACAACAGGTTCCCTGGCTTGCTCGCTTCCCCGTGCAGAGGGGCGAGCCTGTTCCTTATATGGGGTGAGGGTAGGGGTGTGTCGGGGGGGCAGAGGAGTGGCCTAGGTGTTCTGCCCACCCCTCTGGTGGTGGTGTGTGCAGGGGGCATGCTCGGCTCCCTGTTTCTGCTCCAGGCTCTTGAAAAGTGGCAGTTGGGGTTTTTTGTCTCCCTGTCTTTGGAGTTTAGAATTTGCCCCAGCTGCTCACGCGTGCAGTCATTTTTAGTCGCCTACAGTTTCTTTGTATTTTGCTGCTCAAGGAGAGGTGTGTCCAGGTGCAAGCGTTGCAGAGTCCCAAGTCCCACCCTGTCTCAGTTGGAGCAGAGGGGCCTGGTTATGGGGCTGCACGAGGTGCAGCAGGAAACGTGGGGTGGAAGGAAGGCTTTTGCTCGCTTGTAACCTTCAGCAAGTCACCTGTGTTCCTGGGTCTCGGTTTTCCTGTCTCTAGGCAGCTGTGTTGGGTCACTGCCTCCTGCTTCACGTTATGGGACACTCTGGGGAAGCTGAACTGTGAACACTGACTGAGCCTTGTTCTCCTCTGCAGGCAGAGCATGTGGATGGTGGATGGTGGATGGATGGAAGGATGGATGGATGATGGGTAAATAGACATGGAGATAATAGATGGTAGACATACAGATGCAAAGATAGATGTAATAAATAAATGTAAATCAAATCCATTCATTTGTGTCACAGATGTACCCCATAGCTTAATAAATTCTGTCCCAATATGCCATAATTATAGTGCATATATTGAAAATTATGACAAAAGTACAAAATATGTTCTGTGAGGAAATAATCCTCTCATCCCTGGGAGAAGAGGTTTTATAATTACTCAGAGTAAGAGAAGTCTGATGAAGAATGCTTTGAATAGCTGCCCTTTTTTCCTCTACAGTTTCCTTCTTTTAATATCAATTCAGTTTTTCCTGATTCTTTTTTTTTTTAGCATCTTTATTGGAGTATAATTGCTTTACAGTGGTGTGTTAGTTTCTGCTTTATAACAAAGTGAATCAGCTATACATACACATGTATCCCCATATCTCCTCCCTCTTGCGTCTCCCTCCCACCCTCCCAGTCCCACCCCTCTAGGTGGTCACAGAGCACCGAGCTGCTCTCGCTGTGCTGTGCGCTGCTCCTTTTACTTTAGGGCGGGACGGTTAGGTGCCCCTCCAGGTGGTCACAGAGCACCGAGCTGCTCTCGCTGTGCTGTGCGCTGCTCCTTTTACTTTAGGGTGGGACGGTTAGGTGCCAGCTTTCTGTGGCCTCCACGCAGGAGCTTGCCAGAAATGCAGGATCTCCTGAGTCAGAACCTGCATTTTAACACGATCCCAGGTGGCCCCTATGCACATAACAGCTCGAGAAGCGCCACCCAGGGTGTCTCATGGCTCCCACTTGCCTCCCAGGGGCAGTCACACCCCAGCCCCCAGCCACAGAGACGGGGCCCGTCCGGCAGCTCCAGAGTGGAGCCCAGGCTGGCCTGAGTGGTGCAGGGGCCGTCAGGAGCAGAACCCATCGCTGGCTGCTCTGACAGCAGCGTCGGGCGCTGCAGACACAGGCATGTAGCCTTTCAGGATCCAGAAGATCCTGGGAGAGATTCAGCCCAGTAAAGTGAGATCTGACACACAGGGCCCTACATCCTGACGGCACGTCAACGTTTGCATTTGCCCTTTTGAACTTTGGCTACAATGTCTTCATCACCTGAGACAGTGAGAATTACACACCTTCATTAAGTGAAGCTGGGTGAGCTGGAGAGTTGAGTCAGGTGCTGGTGGCTTCCTGCTCCACCCCCAGTGTCCTGATGCAGAGGGCTTCTTACCCCTGGCATCACCCGAGTACACCAGAGGCACCCGCTCCAAGCCTGGGGAGTCTACACTCTGTCTCCTTTTGGGCTCAGGAATGGAAATCGCCATCATGGGGTCAGGGACACCTCTGTTGGCTCTGACTCGGGCCCACACTTGGGGCCTTCGTAAGCAGGTCCCTGTGAACGGGGCCCGGAGGCCCTCCCGGGACAGGGGTCCTGGCTCAGAGCCATGCTCAGAAGGAGCCGTTGCCTCGCCCGATGCCACCCACCTCGTCGGCTGCGGTGGAAGAGGACGCCTCCGCTCTGAGCCCAGGACTCTTCCTTACCGTGCTTCAGCCGAGAGTCCCTCCTGCCGGGGAAAAGGAGGAAAGGGAGGGTGTTTCCCACGAGCAGCCCCTGAGGAAGCCCCGTGGATTCCCCGACCCCCTTCATGCTCTCGTCCTGTCCCTGCGAGGCGGGTCCCGCTGAGACTGGAAAACACTCAGGACTGTTGGCTGCTCTGAGCCCCCCGCCCCTCCCCGTTTCCAACACAACCTTCATGGTGAGGTTTCCAGACCCCTCCATTCCCGATGGTCCTTCCCTCCACGGGCCACGGGGGCCTTAAAGGTGCCATCGGAATTGAAAACCAAATGCAGATGGTTTGTCTTAACCTAGAGGCAGTGATCTCACTTTATCCTTTGCCATCCCCTCTCATTGGCCTGACGAGCAGCAGTTCTACCTGTCAGGGCCCTTTGCAGAAGGGATGTGGCCTCTCTGAGTTTCTGGCTTTTTGTCCATTGGTTCAGGGGATGGGATTCAGGTCTTCCGAGGTCTGCCTTTGCCCCAGACAATGTGCACAGACTTCAGAGCTTGGTTCTGGCCTCAGTTTGGACCAGCTGGCACATGGGGAAGATGTGGACGATGCTCTTTGCGTTTCCAGCTAAGAGTGGGTGCATGTCCCAGTCTCCGCCTCCTCTAAAGAACCGGCTGGCCTCCCCCGGGACTTCCTGGCGGCGGGTCCAGCCCCTGTCGCGCCCCGCCCCCCCGGACACGCCCAGCTGGCCTTTTCTCCGGGCCGCAGGCCTCACGGCAGTGGATCGCCAGCTGCGCCCACCACACCCACGCTGGCTCGTAGGAAGGTTCCTGGTGGCGTATCTGATTTTTATAGCTTGGGGTTAGAAGCATTTCCCAGTGGAACTGCTCTGAGACTGCGCTCTGCAGAGTGTGGGGATAAAGATGAAAAACCCAGAGTGATGTTTTATTTATAGACCTGCTTTGAAACACACACCATTTAGGCTAAATTTTATGTGAAGCCCCGGTGACAAATAAACGTGTCCATCTGAGTCAACAGTCTCTGGGGTCTTTATTAACATTGCTTTAAGGAGAGAGGAATTTTTTAGCTGCCAGTGAGCGGAAGCCACGGAGATGGCTGGGCCCGGGGCCGGTCGATACTGCTGGCATCACTCGTGATAGATATTTTCATTTTGCTCTGAAGCAGAGCAGACAGATGCTTGTAAGCGAGGGGCCTTGTGGGTGAGCTGTGTTATTTGTGACTTGGGGAAGCCGTCAGCTGAAATATTGACGGTGTTTTCCCTGCTCAGCTGAGTCCAGTGCTGTGACCACGGGACGTTGGCCTCACACGGTTTCGACGGGAAGGACTTAACCTGACACTAACGCTGCCTCCTGGCCCCAGCGAGAGGGGCTCCCAGAGCGAGAGTGACGGGGCGAGGCCACCTCCCGCTGAGACAAGGTCACCACACCTGAATCAGCACCTGGCTGTGGGCACGGGTCTCACCACCCATGACTCTCTCCGCAACCCTAATTTTGCAGAGTTGGTTGGACGCTCCGCCACTGGCCTCTCGGGCTGCAGGACTGTGGCCCGGACGTCTGTTTTCTTCTTTGCTGCAGGCCAGCACGCGCAAGGGCCCCGGGGCGCAGGGCGAGGCGCCAGCCAGAGCTCAGCCTTCTGTGTGGCGCCTCTCCCCTCTGCCCAGTCCCCCGGTTTTAAAGAATTAAAAATCCCGTATTTGAGATGTTAGACACAGAACACCAGTCAGTTGAGTTGGAAAATAATAATCAGTCTTCAAAATTCTCTTTAACTTTCCTCTGCGGTGATCCTCTTTGGAGGAGAGGATGCCCTTTTCCTAAAGTTCTTAAGACACTGAGCATCTGCCCAGGGCCATCTACGCTTCAGACAAAAGCAGCTGACTCCTCACTTTGCTTTTAGAGCAGTTGTCCGTTCACAGAAAGACGGTCGAAAGCGGAGAGAGTTCCCTGTATGAACGTGTTTGCCCTCCCTCCCCACAGCGTCCCTGTTGCCAACACCTGGCTCCGGCTGTACATAGGTTGCCTTGAGGAGCCACTATTTACACGTGATTATCGACTGAAGCCCCCAGTTTACGTCAGGGTCGCTCCTGGTGCTGCACGTTCTGTGGGTTTTGACGAGTGTGTGACGTCATGTCTCCACTATTATGGGATTGCGTAGAGTACTTTCACTGCCCTACAAATCCTCTGTGCCCCACCTATTCATCCCTCCCCCTTTCCCCTAACCTCTGGCCACCACTGATCTTTTCACTGTCTCCATAGTTTTGTCCTCTCCAGAGTGTCATGTAGTTGGGATCATACGGTGTGTGGCCTCTTCAGACTGGCTTCTTTCACTTAGCAATGTGCCTCTAAGGTTCCTCCATGCCCTTTCATGGCTTGATAGCTCGTTAATTTTTAGCGCTGAATACTATTCCATTGTCTGGATGGGCCGCAGTTTATTTGTCCCTTCCTCTTCTGATGGACATCTTGGTTGCTTCCAAGTTTTAGCAATTATGAATAAAGCTGCCATAAACATCCACATGCAGGTTTTGTGTGTGGACATAGTTTTCAGCTCCTTTTTGTAAATATCAAGGAGCCCGATCATATGGTAAGGTTATGTTTAGTTTTGTAATTAACTGCCAAACTGTCTTCCAAAGTGGCTGCACTGTTTTGCATTCCCACCAGCAATGAGAGTTCCTGTTGCTCCACATCGTCGCCAGCATTTGGTGTTGTCAGTGTTTAAATTGTTCACTTCACGGGCCTCCGTGCTGGCCACAGCCCTGTGAGGGGCTGACCAGGGGTCATTCACTCCTTGGAGTCTCAGAGGTGTTACTGAACCAAACTTGGGTCCGTTCACCTGTGCGCAGAAAAGCCAGTCTACTGACCCCAGGTTGTGGTGGAGGAAAGCACAGCGTCTATTGCAGGCGCCAAGCAAGGAGTCCAGGCAGCTAGTACTTAAGAGGCCTAAGCTCCCCGAAGGCTTTCAGGGAAAGGTTTTTAAACACAGCGTGAGGGAGAGGGTTGCAGGGTATGTGATCAGCTCATGGGTGTTCTTCTGATTGACTGGTGGTGAGGTAATCGGGGGTCAACATCCCTAACTTTCTGGTTCCAGCCGGTCTGGGGTCTACGTGCTTGTGGGCAGCATGCATTCAACTTCCTCTACCTGGTGGGGGTTTCAGTATCTGCAAAACAGCTCAAAGGACACGGCTCAGAACAGTATCTTGAGGAGGAACCAAAGGTCCTTGACTTTGTTCAATGGCTAAACTATTATTATTTTGTCCTGCTTGACTGTTTTCCTTTCTTTCTGCATTTCCTCACTTCTCTGATTAAATTTATTCTTTGACTAAAGTTTTTCTGCAGACAAAAGGCAGGCGGAGGACAGGGGAAGAGGGTGTGTTCTGGGAAGTCCCCATAGGGTCCTGCTCGGTTACAAAGCCAATTTGCTTCCTCACAGTCTGGGCCTCATTCTTTTCCTGAAGGGAATTTCTTCGACAGTCTTTTCTATTTCTTCATAGTTTCCCTCTTCACACTTTGCCAGTTTAGTAATTTGTATTTTCTTTATTCATAATTCGATTCCTTAAGAGTTCCAAATTTTTATACACTAAGCAGTATCATTAGCTTGTAACTCTTAAATTTCCACTGTATCTGTGTTTCCTTTTTCATTATTAATTTTTGGATGAGAGGTATCTTATTTTTCCCCATATTAGACTTCTAGTAAGAGTTTTTGTGGGTTTTTCCCCCTGAAATCAAGCTCTTGGATTTATTCATCAATCCTGTTTCCCTTGTATGGTTTATTAATTTATATTTTTATTACTTATTTCTATTTCTTCCCTCAAGTTTTAACTATTTTACTTTTGACTCCTTAATTCAAATGCCTGGTTTGCTGCGTTCATTATTTCTTATGTGACAGTGAAAGCATGGTGCTCCACACCCGCCATGATGGGGGCGCTCTGGCACCTCCACCGTTCCTATGGACAGAGTTCTCACATCATTATTTTCTAAGTATTCTGTAATCACAGTTTAGATTTATTCTCTAACCTAAGAATTATTGAAGAGTGTACTTTTCAGTGCCCAACTGAGTGGGGAGTTTTATTTTCTGTTGTTCTTAATTTCTAATTTTATTAGGTTATGATGAGAGATGCAATTTGTATGATTTTTACTCTTTGGGGAGTGTGAAGGCCTTCTCTGAGGCCCAATATCCGATCAGTTATGACGTTGTTTCTAGACCATGGAGTCTGACCAATTGCTACCGAATTATCTTTATTAATTAGGTTGTTAAGACTCTCTATATGTCCCCCACGTGGGTTAGGGAGACTAGTTTCAAATCTGGCCTGTCATTTACCAGCTGTGTGACATGACTTGCCCTGTAAACCTCAGGCCTCCTCATCAGTGCCCTGGGGCAGCGGAAGGCATCTGCCCCAGAGACCACCGTGAGGGTGTGTTGTGCATGCAAAGTGCTGGGCTTGGCTCCCAGGACAGGACGACGTAAAGGGTCAGCAAGGGCTCCTGTCTCCCGAGCCTGAGAGGCATGTCTACTCCTCTTTATTAACTTCAATGTTTTGTTTTGTTTCTTGGCACACGCTGGTTCATGACTACTATAACTTCATTTTGGATTTCTTTTTTGTTTGTCTTTGGGTGGGGGTGTTGCCTTTTTTCTCCATTTTTTGTGGCCATTCCAATAGGTATGTAGTGGTATCTCATTGTTTTAATTTGCATTTCCCTGATGACATATGATGTGGAGCATCTTTTCATACATGCTTACTTACCATCTGTGTATCTTCTTTGCTGAGGTGTCTGTTCAGTTCTTTTGCCCACTTTTAAAAAGAAGTATTTACTTGGCCGTGCCTGGTCTTAGTTGCGGCACCTGGGATCTTTGTTGTGGCATGCGGGATCTTTACTTGCGGCATGTGGGATCAAGTTCCCTGACAAGGGATTGAACCAGGGCCCCCTGCTTTGGGAGTGCAGAGTCTTTGCCACTGAACCACCAGGGAAGTTCCTGCCCACTTTTAATTGGGTTGTTTGTTTTCTTACTGTTGTGTTTTAAAAGTCCTCTGTATACATTTTTAATGTATTTATATATATTTAGTATATATACACATCCTTCGTCAGATACATCTTTTGAAATATTTTCTAGCTTGTCTTACCATTGTCTTTTGCAGAGCAGAAGTCTCTAATTGCAACAAGTTCCCATTTATAGATTGTGTTTTTCATGCTGTGTCTAAAAAGTCATCCCCAAGCCCCAGATCACCTAGATTTTCTCCTCTGTTATCTTCTGGAAGTTATTTAGTTTTGCAATTTACATTTTCGTCTAATTTTGGATTAACTTCTGTGCGAGGTGTGGGGTCTGTGCCCAGATCCACCCTCTGCTTGTGGACGGCGGCTGCCCCGGCACCACCTGTTAGGCGCTGGCCTCCCGCTGCGAGCTGCCGTGGCCGCTTTGTCAGAGGTCAGTCAGCCCCGCCTGTGCAGCTCTGACTCGCAAACGTAGGGAGGAGATGGACCTTTCACTCACGAGCTTCTGGAGTGTCAGCACCTGCACCCTGTGTCCACAGCGTCACACTGAAAGGGAAGAAGAAACAGGCAGGGCCATTAGCTCACAAGCCACGGGCAGCAGTGCTGGAGGCGAGCTCCCCGGCTGCCCTCGGCTGTCAGCGCTTCCCTGTCGTGGAGGTTCTGGCCCTGACTGCTCACTTCACGGGCCTCCGTGCTGGCCACAGCCCTGTGAGGGGCTGACCAGGGGTCATTCACTCCTTGGAGTCTCAGAGGTGTTACTGAACCAAACTTGGGTCCGTTCACCTGTGCGCAGAAAAGCCAGTCTACTGACCCCAGGTTGTGGTGGAGGAAAGCACAGCGTCTATTGCAGGCGCCAAGCAAGGAGTCCAGGCAGCTAGTACTTAAGAGGCCTAAGCTCCCCGAAGGCTTTCAGGGAAAGGTTTTTAAACACAGCGTGAGGGAGAGGGTTGCAGGGTATGTGATCAGCTCATGGGTGTTCTTCTGATTGACTGGTGGTGAGGTAATCGGGGGTCAACATCCCTAACTTTCTGGTTCCAGCCGGTCTGGGGTCTACGTGCTTGTGGGCAGCATGCATTCAACTTCCTCTACCTGGTGGGGGTTTCAGTATCTGCAAAACAGCTCAAAGGACACGGCTCAGAACAGTATCTTGAGGAGGAACCTTTTTTAACATCTTTATTGGAGTATAGTTGCTTTACAATGTTGTGTTAGTTTCTGCTGTATAACAAAGTGGATCAGCTATACGTATGCATAGATCCCCATATCCCCTCCCTCTCGCGTATCCCTCCCACCTTCCCTATCCCACCCCTGATCTGCCTGTGCAGTGCAGCTGCTTCCCACTAGCTCTTTTACATTTCGTAGTGTGTATATGTCAAGGCTACTGTCTCACTTCGTCTCAGCTTACCCTTCCCCCTCCCCGTGTCCTCACATCCATTCTCTACAGCTGCGTCTTTATTGCTGTTCTGCCCCTACATTCCTCAGAACCATTTTTTTTTTTTAGATTCCATATATATGTGTTAGTATACGGTATTTGTTTTTCTCTTTCTGACTTACTTCACTCTGTATGACAGACTCTAGGTCCATCCACCTCACTACAAATAGTTCAATTTCATTTCTTTTTATGGCTGAGTAATATTCCATTGTATATATGTGCCACATCTTCTTTATCCATTCATCTGTCGATGGACACTTAGGTTGCTTCCATGTCCTGGCTATTGTAAATAGTGCTGCAATGAACATTGTGGTACATGCCTCTTTTTTGTTTGTATTATCTTTAATTTCTTTCATCAGTGTCTTATAGTTTTCTGCATACAGGTCTTTTGTCTCCTTAGGTAGGTTTATTCCTAGGTATTTTATTCTTTTTGTTGCAGTGGTTAATGGGGGTGTTTCCTTAATTTCTCTTTCAGATTTTTCATCATTAGTGTATAGGAATGCAAGAGATTTCTGTGCATTAATTTTGTATCCTGCTACTTTACCACATTCATTGATTAGCTCTAGTAGTGTTCTGGTAGCATCTGTAGGATTCTCTCTATATAGTGTCATTTCCTCTAAAAACAGTGACAGTTTTACTTCTTCTTTTCTGATTTAGATTCCTTTTATTTCTTTTTCTTCTCTGATTGCTGAGGCTAAAACTTCCAAAACTATGTTGAATAATAGCAGTGAGAGTGGGCAACCTTGTCTTGTTCCTGATCTTAGAGGAAATGGTTTCAGTTTTTCACCATTGAGAACAGTGTTTGCTGTGGGTTTGTCATATATGGCCTTTATTATGTTGAGGTAGGTGCCCTCTATATGCACTTTCTGGAGATTTTTTATCATAAATGGGTGTTGAATTTTGTCAGAAGCTTTTTCTGCATCTATTTAGATTATCATATGATTTTTATCCTTCAGTTTGTTAATATGGTGTATCACATTGATTGATTTGCATATATTGAAGAATGCTTGCATTCCTCAGATTAACCCCACTTGATCATGGTGTATGAGCCTTTTAATGTGCTGTTGGATTCTGTTTGCTAGTATTTTGTTGAGGATTTTTGCATCTATGTTCAATGATATTGGCCTGTAGTTTTTTTTTTCCTGTAATTGATATCTAGTCTCATAGCATTGTGGTCGGAAAAGACACTTGATAGGATTTCTTGATAGAATTTCTAGTTTTCTTAAATTTACCAAGGCTTGATTTGTGACCCAAGATATGATCTATCCTGGAGGATGTTCCATGAGAACTGGAGAAGAAATTGTATTCTGTTGCTTTTAGATGGAATGTCCTATAAATATCAATTAAGTCCATCTTGTTTAATGTGTCATTTAAAGCTTGTGTTTCCTTATTTATTTTCATTTTGGATGA
>NW_020172629.1:4397397-4406051 GCF_003031525.2 Neophocaena asiaeorientalis asiaeorientalis | reverse complement strand
AGAGCTCTCACTGATTGATATTACATGGGGCCAGGAGGTCTCTGGTGGTCCAGTGTCCTGAACTCGGCTCTCCCACCTCAGAGGCTGAGGCCTGACATCAGGCCAGAGCATCAAGACCCTATTAGCCACACGGCTCACTCTTGTGGCTCTGAAGCTTCCCCCCTGCCACCCCCCATCTCTGCCAGTGAAGGGGCTTCCTAGTGTGTGGAAACCTTTCCTCCTTCACAGCTCCCTCCCAGAGGGTCAGGTCCCATCCCTATTCTTTTGTCTCTGTTTTTTCTTTTGCCCTACCCAGGTACATGGGGAATGTCTTGCCTTTTGGGAAGTCTGAGGTCCTCTGCCAGCACTCAGTAGGTGTTCTGTAGGCGTTGTTCCACGTGTAGTTGTATTTTTGATGTATTTGTGGGGAGGAAGGTGATCTCCACATCTCACTCCTCCGCCATCTTGAAGGTCCCCCCGGATTTGTTTTAACAGTAATATACAATTACCTTATTTATTTCACTAAAAAAAAATTGTACATTATCTTGATGTTAATGCCATGACCACTCCTTCATTTCTGTTTATATGTACCTCATGTTTTCCTACGCTTTCAATTTTTAATCTTTCTGAACTGCTATGTTATAGATGTGTTTTCTGTAGGTAACATATAGTTTGGCCTGAGAGAATTTGTCCTAATAGTATAATTTAACCTATTTACGTGTATTGTCGTAATGATATATATATTTTTATTTATCATCTTGTTTCATGCTTTCCACTTGCTGTGCTTCCTTCCTGTTTCTTCTGTTGTTTGTCTTCTGCCGTGTAGATCGTGTTAGTTTTATATTGTTCTCAAGTGAGTTGCAGTTGATCTTCACTATTTTATGCTCCTCAGACTTTTCAAAAACAATTTGATCTGCATATTTCTAATGATCAGCTTCAGGAATTAAACTAATTATCTCCCCTTAAGAGGGCATTGAGGACATCTGACCCCCATATTTTATAACATGGAGGCCTGGTTAACTTCATGGTCACCCTAGCAAAAGCATGCCTTTACCAGTGTCCATACTAATAGCTAAAAAAAAAAAAAAAAAGTATAAGAAAACTCAGAACCTAAAACTGCAACAGCGTGTCTGGAAGAAGGCTCTTGTAGGGGCAGGTTGAAGGCCTTATGGCTGCGAATCATCAGAAAATGTGTTGACGAGGAATGTGGCTGTTTAGATACCTTTTAATAAAAACAGCTTTGTCAGATTTCACTGAAATTTGCTTCAGGAAAGCCAATTACACAGTGAAATTGGTGGAAAATCTTATTATTATGAGTTCCTAGCCCTTGCTGTACCTGCTTACTTTAATGTCTAGAGATAAATGATAAGACGAATTTCCATCTCTCCTAAGCACCAGGGTCCCTCCCTCCCCCGTCACTTTTATTGAACTAGCAGTTCGCCAGGATCCATGCATGGAAAATTGCTGAAGATAAACACCGTATTTTAAATTCCTCCAGGCAACCAGGCAGACTGGAAAAAATCATTGGAACAAATTGAAAACTGAAATGTTGATATCAGATATTAAATTAATATAAGTGAGATTGAAACAATATCTAATTAAAATAATTTGAAAAATGAGTTGGAAATTGAAGCTGACATAGCTTTTACCAGCTTGTCATTGTTGTCACGTTGCGGTGAAGCTCTGTCCTCACCGAAGCCCAGCCCGCTCTCGGGAGACTTCACAGGACACCGGGCAGATAAAAGCCTCCTATATTCACTCAGTCAGGGCTGGAAGACAAGGCCTGAAGGACCTTTCTGGGGACCGCGCAGTGGGGGTCTGACACACTGGCCTCTGTTTCCAAGGGAGGATGGCCCTCAGACGTGCATTTCTGCATTTGAGGCTGGACGAGTTCAGTGCTTCGCTTCACACAGGCAGTAAGGAGAGAAAGGGCAGGTTTGGAAGGCAGAGTGCTGAGGCCTCTTCCCGCTGCAGGGACCCCACGAGCGGGCAGGATGTGTGGCCCGGGGGTGCGCGGGGCGTCACGCTCTGGCGCCAAGTGAGGGCTCCAAGGACGGGGTACCACGCCGCTCTCCGGATGCAGACGGGGCAGCACCTGGTGTGTCTTTCCTGCTCCTCTCACAGCCGCTTTGGGACCGTCCGCGCATCTCTGCTTATGAACCAAAGATGACGGGAGGGGAGCCGTTTGTGGCGTTGAAACGCGCACTTCTTCGTGATCCCAGGCGTCCTGAAGCGGAAGATGGCCTGGAGTCTGGACGCCTGCCTGTAGCGCCTACAGCCACACCGAGGGCCTCGGGGAGGAAGCGCGCGTCCACCTGTCTGTGAGCCGGGGCGCTCCGGGGTGTGCCTCAGCCCCAGGCTGCTCCCTGGGGCCGAGGCGTCAGACACAGAGTCTGCACGACCCTGCCAGTTGTGGGTGGAGGGACGTTGACCGGACTCTGGGCACGCCAAGGGGAGGGGTTACTGATATGCTCCGTCTCGCAATCCAAACAGGAGTTCCTGCAGCAGATTGCACACAAACGTTGAATAATCTGACGATTTTATAGCCACATTTACATACAGGTACAGAAAACTGCTGATCATTTGATGTCTTACGCACCTCATATGTATCATTCCCCGAGGTTTTGCTCAAGCTCACTTAAGCTTGGAGCAGTGGAGGATGGGGTGGGGACTGCCCAGAGGATGGCTGGGGTTTCCCTGCTTCACCAGTGCACTGAGAGAACTAGATACTGGGACTGATCGTCATTCAGAAAACAAGCAAAAATGCTGGAATATGAAGATAAAAAGAGACAGTTTTAAACATATTCGGTATCTGGCAACATTGAAATCCTTAGAGATCCCAGTTAAGTGAAAGCAGGAGCCTGAGACGTAAGGGAGAGTAACGTGGACCTTTATCTTGAGGGTAGTTTCCAAACCAGGTGAACTTGAACTTTAACATTCATGACCCCATAGACTGTGGAGGACAGGAGGAAGACCCAGGGTGGGACTAACACAGCGAGGCTGGTGAGGACCCACCACAAGCAGCCAGGGCTGCCTCCAAACCACAGCGGGTGACAGCAACCCCTGACTGCCCCGTTTGACCCTGAGGATGGGAACTGCCTGTTTCCCGAGTTGTCACCGGGTATGGGGCTGGCACTGGGCACTCGCAGCCCCACAGGAGTGTGCCGTCCACCTGCACACCCCCTGGTGGCCCCAAACCCCAAGCTCGCAATTCAGTTTAAACTGGTCCCAAGTTGACAGGGATTCCAGAAGCCTGGAAGAAGGAAATGCAAATCCTTTGAAGAATCCTCCATTTTCTCTGTCCTCGAAGGATTCCCACAGTTAAAATCCCGAGAAATAGGAATTTCAGAACATGCTGGAGAATAAGGCACCATGAGAAAGGTCACCTGAAAGCATGGACAAAATGAAACCTCAGACACTGACTAGTAGACATGGACCGTGAATTCAAGAATCATGGTCTGTTTAGAGGAATACAAACAAGAACGAGAAAAAATATGACCTAAAAATGTCATATTAAAAATGACCATTTTTGTCTTAAAAATGACCAAAAATACTTTTTAAAAGAATAGAATTTTTTAATGAAAGATACAATTATAGACATTTTAAACTCAGGAGGTGTGTTTAATGACAGATTAAATCTAGTTGAAGAGGGAATTAGTGAACTAAAAGATAGAACTGAATAAATTATCCAGGATGCAGCCTAGAGAGAGAGAAAGAAATGGAAAATATGAAAAGAAAAAAGGTAAGTATTCCTAGAACACAAAGGAAGATAATCTTTTATACACTTACTAGGAGTTCCAGAAGAAAACAGAAAGTGGTCAAGCTGCAATGTTTGCAGATATAATGGCTGAAAAAGCCTGTCACTGATGGAAGACACCAGTCCTCAGATTCAAGAAGCCTATTAGAGTGAAAACAATTCCACACGTAGGTTCATAACAGTGACACTGCAAGACACCCAAGACAAAGAGAGGATCTGAACGGCAGCCGAGGAGAAAGACAAGTGATGCAGGAAGGAATGAGAATTTTATTCATGGCTGATTTCTCAGCAGCCAAAATGAAACAGATGACAGGAGAGTAGTGTCTTCCTATTACTGAAGGGAAATTGTTGTCCACCTGGAATTGTACCAAGAGACAGCATCTTTCAAAAATGAGGGCTTAACAGAAAATAAGGTTGAATGATGATACTTTATTAAAAAAAAACAAAAAGAGTTTGTCACCAAGAGGTTCTCATTTAAGTTAATTCTAAAAGATTTACTACAAGCAAAAGAAAATAACCCCATAAGGAAGACCTTGAGTGCAGAAGGACTAATGAGCAAAGGAAACAGTAAATGTGGGAATGCAGCTAAACAAAGTATACTGTTTGAAATAAAAATGTTTTGTGAGGCCAAAACAAGGGAGGATTGAAATAGTGATCGTGAAAGCAATAGTATTTAAACTGAGATCACTTAGGGTCTTTGTAATGTTTAGGAAGAGAGCATAGATCTTTACTAACATGAGCGTTCGCTACCTGTGGGTAATATAGTCTGTGGGAAACCACTGAAAAATAGAAATAGAGAATATAACTTTCAAACATAAAGACAACAGAGGATGCTAGAAATAAATTCAAATGTGTCAGAAATCACAATAAATGTAAGTGAACAAAAGTTCCAGTAAAAAACAGAGATTTACAGACTGGAAAAAAATATATATAGGTATATGTTCTTTTTGAGACATAGGTAAAAGAACACAAAAAGATACATATATATATGTATATATATATAGAGAGAGGGAGAGAATATATATCAAAATGGAAATTTAAAACATATAATCAATAATAATGAATAATAGAAATATTGAAGTATATTTTAATACTTGGGAGTTTGCTTTAAAAGCAGAAACTTGAGAGAAATTTATTGCTTCAACTGTTCATATTAGAAAAGAAACAAGACTTAAATTAATTAAGTTTTTAATTTAAGAGTTAGAAAAAGAACAATGGCATAAATCCAAGTAAAGTGGAAGGAAGGAAATAAAAAAGACAAAAGGAGAACTGACTGAAATAGAGAACAAATATAAAACAGAGAGGATAAGCAAAGCAAAATATTTCTTCTTGGAAGAAACTGATAAAATTGAAAAATCTCTATCATAAATGGTCAAGATAAAAGAGAAAGAAAGCAAAAACTATATTGGGAATTAAAAGTGGAATGTAAATAAAGATGCTTTAGTGTATAAAAGGATAGCAAGAGGGTGAACAATGTTGTGATAGTTTATTTGAAAATTTAGATAACATAACCAAAATGAAGAAATAGAAAACTTTAATAGTCCTATAACCAAAGAAGAAATTGAATTTATAGGTAAATGTCTTCCCATGAAGAAAACACCAGGCCCACATATTTTATAAGTACACGTTCCTTCTACACATTCAAATAAGCCCAGTCTTACACAAAACACCCCTGTCTCCTCAACTCATGAGTTAGGATAACCCTGATACCAAACTCGACAATGACAGTGCAAGGAAGATAAATTAGAGATGGATTTCCTTCAAAAACACAGATACAAAAGCTAAACCAAATGCAAGGAATTAAATCTAGCAATTTATTTTAAAAATACATCATGAACAATGCAAGGTCCAATATTAGAAAAATAATGAATGTGATCTACCACATGCATAGATTAAAGAAGAAAAATCGTGGTTATCTGAGTAGATGTCGATAAAAACATCTGCTAAAAGTTAGCATTCATTCATAAAAAAAATGCTTAGTAAAGTAGGATGAGTTTGTTAACTTGATTTTAAAATCCTCCAGAAATATCATACTTGATAGTGAAACATTGAAAATACCCGTTCAGCACCGGAAATCAGACAAAGATGTGTGCATCCACTACGTTTATGAAGTGTTCTACGGGAGGGTCCCATCAACTTGCAGTAAAGCAGGAAAAAGAAAGAGAAGGTGGGGTTAGAAAGGAGGAAACAAACCCATTACTTTTTACAGGCAATCTTGTTATTTACTCAGAAACACAAAGGAAAATCCAGATAAATTAGTCAGATAGTTGAGGGTTGCTCTATATGAAATTATGTGCAAAACTCAATTGGATTTCTATACTTTAAAAATTTAGAAAATATAGTTTTTAAAATGATAACTGTTTACCATAGAATGAAAAAGAGGTACCAGGAATAAATATTTTTATATGCAAGACCTTTATGGAGAAAATTATAAAACTTTATTGAAAGATGTGAAAGAAGGCCTTAACACCTGGGAAGATTTACCTGCTCACAGGTTGAGAATAAAGATGTTAATTCTCCCAAACCTCCAGATTCAATACAATTTTAACAAAAATCTCAGAAGATTTATTTTTTTATTGTGTTTTATTTTTTATATTTATGTGGAAACTTGACAGACTGATTCTGAAGTGTATTAGAAAATGCAAAGAGCCAGAACCGGCAGGGCACCCCTGCAGGAAAGCAGCGGGGTGAGAGGCTGCCGTGCTGTGATGCAGCAGGTACCAGGTACTGGGGCGTGTGAGACGGGGTGGGTCTGGGCGCACAGAGACTGGGGGACCCCGAGCCCAGGAGGCCCGGAAGTGGGCCCTGTTGTGGAAGTGATTGCTGATGGAGCTGGCATTGCAGACTGGAGGGAAGAAGGGCCTTCTCTTTAAATTGTGTGGCAAAAACTAGGTGTCTGCTTAGAAAACGACCTCTCCTCGTCCACAAAATCAGCTCCCAGGGGTAGGACTCACCTGTGAAGGGCAAATCTTAAAGCTTTTAGAAGAGAATATACAATGATATCTTTATGATCTTGGGGTAGAGGATAATTTTTTAAACAAGATACCCGAAGTGAAAACCTTAAAGAAAATGATAAACTAGACTGTATTAAAATTAGGAAATGTGAAATAAGCCAAATGACAAACTGAGATAAGGTAGTAACACACGTAGCTGACCAAGTATTCGTGTGCAGAATGTCTCAAGACCCCCTACAAAGCAATAAGAAAAAGACAAACAGCCCAACAGAAAAATGGGCAAAAAACACCACCAAAATTTCATATAAGAGGAAGCATGAATGGTGAACAGACACACAACGTGCTCAACCTGATCAGAAATGGAAGACACACACATTGAAAGCACCAGGAGACACAACGTAACGGCTACCAAATGGGCAAAAATGTTCATCTACAAACTGGTGAGGGTCTGGAGCAGGGGGAACGCTTGTGAGCTGATGGCAGGCGTGTCAATTGGTGAAGTCACCTTGGGACTCTATGTCCTAGCGATTCTACTGGAGAGCATTCTCTCCACCTGCCTGGAGATGGGCAGGGATGCTCACGGCCACACCACTTGAGAGGCAGGTGAAGAAGAAACAGGCCCGCGGTCCCCTGGATTGGACAATTGACTGGAAAAGTCAGTCAGGATGTGTTGAATGTATTCATGCAGCCCGAGAGCAGTGAAAACACACAAACCACAGCCAACGCGAGACCCAGTCGGGCCTCAGAAACGCCAGGGTCAGCGCAAGGTGCAAGTTGGAGGAGGACCTGTTTGACGACGTTTCATCCCATTAAATTCAGACCCAGCAAAAGCAAACACTGTGCCCATGTGTGAGACAAAGTCTGCAGAAAGGGAAACCGTCACCCCAGAATTCGGAGGAGTCACTACGTCTGATGGGGAGGACTAAGTAGGGCCATGATGTATGCTGCGAGTATCAGGTGCGACCGAAACGCCGCATTTCTTTTGCAGAGGGTGGGTTAGTAACTGGGCGTTTGCTGTCTTAGTATTCTTTATAACCAATATATATTTTATAAAATGTCTAATCTTTAATTAAATACCGATATAAAATATTGATATTTTTGAATTACAAATTAACAAAACAGTATTTCTAACAGTCAAGAGAATGTCCCGTCCCCATGAGTCGGCAAGGGAGATGCTTTCCAGGAACCTGCGACACACATTTAAACATGTGGTGTATTTCATACGGACGTAAACCAATACGCATTAATTTTATCTCTTTATCAACCATGTTGCTCTTTGCTCTCTCAGCACGGGGAGCCTTGGGTGATGTGGAAACGAGCCCTTCTGCATCGTGTACATCTGTCAGGTGGCGTCTCCTCAAAACAGAACCCCTTTTAGGAAGCCAGAGGGCGCTGCGGCCCCTGATGGGGAGGTGCCTGGAGGCCCGTCTCTGGTGCCAGGCCTCACCGCGGGCACAGGGACACAATGATGCAGGCTCTTTGGGGACGGCCAGCTCCGCCCCCTTTGGAGACCAGACTGAAGGTACAGAGGAAGCTGCTGTAACTTCCGTCTGCAACACTCCCCCACCCTCCTCCTTCCCTCCCTGGGAACGAAGCCTTAAGTGCTGTCTCGGGTTCTGGTATATTCGTGTCAGGGAAGCAGTTATGCTCCGGGATTATTTTAATTCTCTCTGACAGTTTAGCAAAATCAAATCCCCAAATATCGTGGCAGCACGCTACTGTAGGTGGCTCAACGTAGAATGACGGACAGAGGACACCTCCCGGGGCCGTGCTGTCACGGGCGGGGCTGCGATCACAAGAGCCACCAAGCGCCCTCCTGCGGCCGCTCAGCCGGGTCTGGACAGCCAGTCCCGCGTGGTCTGCGTCACACTCGGGCAGTGGGTGCCGCGTGGGAAGCAGGAAGCCTCAGCCGAGGAGCCTGAGGGCGTCTGCACTGCGTGCAAGCTTGAGCCAGAGCTCACAGC
>NW_020172629.1:4355506-4397316 GCF_003031525.2 Neophocaena asiaeorientalis asiaeorientalis | reverse complement strand
GGGGGGCGGGGGGGGAGACCCTCCGTCGTGAGCATGCTCCGTCCAGTAGGCATCCTCGGACTTCTTTGGGTCGACGCTTTATTCAAACACTGGAACTGTGGGTGTGGAAAAGCTCCCCCCAACACACACACATACGTGTGATGGTGATAACCTGGTGATTTGTGGTCCTGGTAAGAGTAACAGGGCAGAAAACACCAGCAGGGCCTGAGTTCGCTTGTTCGCTCTACGCATCGCGTCCCGGTTCCCCCAGCACCTCCCGTGTGCTGACGCTGTCCTAAGCCTGGGCCCACCCTGCCTCCCGGGAATGTCCTGTCTGTTGAGCTACGTTCGCGCACATTCTGTTGTCTGGGGATAATGGCTCTAGGGGAAAAAGTAAAGCTGGCCGGGGAGCGGAGGACCACACGGGTGAGGGGCGATTTGATACTGGGTGGAAATAGGGTGACTTTAAACCAAGACGTGGAGGAGGCGAGTCATGTGGACCCAGGGGCCCCGGGAGCAAACGGCAAGTGCAAAGGCCCTGCGGCAGGAGCGCCCCTCCCCACCCCTGGGAATGCTCAGGCTGGATGGGGCACCGCAGCGGTGGTCAGGGGTGCCCGCAGGGCAGCGCCACCTGGGCGTGAAGACCTTGCACCTGTGACAGGAACCTGAGACTTGACCGTGAGTGAGGGGTGCCCTCAGGAGAGGATGATGTGACCAACTCGCGTTGTCACGGGGCCACCGGGCTGCCTGCTGGGAATCAGCTGCCCCAGTGCTGGGGACCCAGGCCAAGCACAAACCACGGCCCCGCGCTGGGTTTCTAACAATGAAAAGTCTGCATCAGGCTAACGAGCTGTTGACATTCTACCTTTATACTTGGAAAATATATATTCATAGTGAAAAAATGGTTAAATATGCATAAAGCTATGGGTTTTGCTCTGTGGGTTTTGCAGCCAAATATAAAAGACAGCTGGATTGAATTATTATCTTGCATGTTTGGGTATTGTCTTAGTGAGTTAGCAGAATTTGGGTGGGTAATGAGTTAAAGCATACACAATCCCTAAATTATAGCGCATTTATTTATAAATGTATTTTCTTCCCTTTGTTTCACAAAATCACCGATAATACTGTTTAAAGAACATTTTCATAAAATCTGTGCATTTAGACAGAAATGATCCAGCTGTACACAGTATATAAAATGTGAAAGTATTTTCATCAGAAATATAAAATACATATGAAGTTGCAAATTAAATTTATATGCCTTCAAAAAGGCATTTTAAAAAAAATTCTAAATGAACTATTATCGTTATAAAAACAAAATATAATTAACAAACAGCAAAGCTTTACATCTAAAGTATTTAAATAAAGCTGAGTTTTTTTTTCTATTTTTTGAACATGTAATCGAATTGTAGTTATTTTTATAAAAATAAAGTACGTGCAGTTTAGCTTCAACGTGCAGCTGGTTGCCAACGCGATGAGCCAGGAGCACAATTCGTGGCGTCCCATCCAGACTGACATACCGGAGACGAGTAACTAACAGGTGTCATTCCAGGAGCAACATGCTTTCCCGCTGCTGCAGGTACTGGGACGGTCCGTGGAAACTTGAGGAACAGCAAACCGAGATGCAGGGAAACTCGAGAGTTGGGCGTGCAGCCCCGCTGGGAAACGGGGCCTCTTCGGGCACGAATCCTTTGCTTTCTGGCTGAGAGGCAGGTTTGACAAGTTAATTAATTTGTGTCTCCTCTCCCCCGGCCCCCCCCGCCCTGCACTCCTTCCTGCCCTGCCGTTCAGACCCTCCCCGGCCCCTCCTCAGCTCAAAACCCTCGCGGCGTTAGGTGGCAGCAGCGTGTCGCCCAGAGGACACGAGGGCGTGCAGCTCAGCCAGGGTGGCCCTGTCGATGACGGGCTCAGCACCTCCGCTCGGGTCCTGCTGCGGCCCCGTCCCCTCACCCTGCGGGTCTGCAGGGCACAAGCTGCCAGGGCCCCTGGGGTATGTGCCTCAGTGCGGCCAAGCCCGAAGCGGGGACTCGGCCCGGTGCCTTCCACCTGTCCTCGGGCAGGTGTCGGGCAGCTCACCTCTGGTCCTGGGAGGACCGCTGCTCACGTGGCCACCTGCTCTGAAACACCCCCTTGGCCCTGAGAGAAAAAAAGGGAGGTGCGGGCAAGGTTGCCCAGAGCGCCGATGAGGGGGCCAGGCAACTGGAGCGTCGGGGTCAGCCTTCTCTCGAGCCTGCTCCCCTTCCCAGGACTGAGTTCAGCCTGACAGGTTCCGAGCAGAGAGAGAGTGTACGGGAGGGTCGAGTCACTTCCCGGGCTGGTGACCGGAGGCCGTGCGATTTCAATTAGGCTGATCCCAGGGCGTGGGGGACAGTGGGTCCAGTCAGTGGCCCCCGAACGGTCTAGACTGTCCACTTCTGCAGACGCCTCTGGGTGGGACCAGGTGCAGAGCAGGTGCATGTGTCTCAGGGTGGAAATACGCAGGGGATGCAGATCGGTAACCCCAGGAGCAGTGCTTTGGGCTGTGCCAGAAGCCGGCTCCACCCTTTCCCCCAGGACCCCAGCCCCCTGGTGTCTGCCCACCTCCCGCACCCCCCGCTCCCCGCCCTCGGGCTTTCTAATGGGCCACGGCCGTTCAGTTGTCCCTGTAGCAATTTAGATCACAGAAAAGACTTCTGCACACCCTTTCAGGTTAAAATCACGAGGATAAAGAGAGAGGCAAAATTATTCCACTGTAGCTACGTGTTTAAATTATATGGAATGCTGCATAAATTGTCAAGTGCAAAGAATTATTCTGATAAATTAAAATACTAATTAAATAGGCTATTGCAGAATCTTGAGAACATTGTAGGGTTCTGCTCCTCCAGCTAGTTTGCATATCCTTCATCTAGCGAATTTAATTTTAAAGGACTTCTTTTTGTGTTTGGAAACCCTTTTTGTCTCCCGCGAAGATAAGAATGGGCTTTATGCATTGTTCTCGGCTTTATTAAAGCAGCTCCTCCTGGGGTCTCTCGGTCCTGGCCTGCTGGTGGCTCACGCCCACCGGCTCCGGGTCTGCATTTGGCCATGAAAATAACTTGGAGCCGACATTCGACAGAACATGTAGCCACAGCAAAGCTTTTCTTTTCCTCTCAAAGGCCTCAGCAAAGCCCGAAAAAGTGGCAGTGAGTTTCACGCCCCGGTGGAGGGTAATGCTGCAGTTAAACGTGTTTCCAGAGAGGAGTGGTTGCTGGCCGGGAGGGGAGCATGGGGGCTGGTGCCCGTGAACCAAGTCTGAATGCCTGATGGAGGTCACGGCGTACATCTGGGTGAGGGATAGCACGTACGAACGTATGAGATCCAGTCCCGCTGAGCAGAAGGGATGGGTGAGAGGAAGTCCATGCAGCTGTGCAGGGAAGTCTCAGAGGAAATATACACAGCGGTGAATGTGTAAGAATGATGCCGGGGAAGATTCCGGAATGGCCTGAGAGTTACAAAATGTGCTCAAGACTACTGGGCTTGTTGCTCTTTTAGGTCAGTTTGAGCTAAAATAAATAAATATAGATAAACAAACAAAAAAACCCCAAAGGGCTGTGCTTAAGATAAATTGTGTACCTTTCACACATGCTGGGAAAAAGGCACCATTACAGTGTCTCTGGCTACCATCCCCACCAATGAGAAATTCCAGAGGACGAAAAACTTAAATACAGAGCGAGACAGGCTTTGTTGAAAAGGACTTGATGCCCAAGACTGAGAAGTTCGCAAAAGAGCACGAAACCACGAGCAGCGGGTTGGAGTCCCACGGACGCGCGTGCGCCAGCCGCCGAGGGGACTTGCAGGCGTGACTGGGAACCGCACCAGCGTCTCTGCGGGCACTTCTCGGCTGAGGGCAGGGAGATGGGGGCCCTGGGTGGGTTCTCGGAGGACCCCAGCTCCAGGCAGGTCCTCGGGGCACTGTCGCTCTCTGCACGAGGATGGAGGTGGGCTAGAGGTGGATGCGAAGGTGGCGTGATTCACGGTTCTGGCTCGAGTTGTTAGGAGGTGCCACGGCCTCAGGAGGTCCCATGGGCGTCACGGCAGAGGCTCCTCGTGCAAAGAGTCCCTGGTGGGGACAGCCTCAGCGAGATGCAGAGGCTCATGCTGTCCTTGGAAAACACAAGGAAATGTGGACAAAGTGGGGTTTTGGGGGCAGGTTCACCGCTTGCTGAACAACAGCCGCTATAGAACAGAACCTGTGGGTTGGTGTGAAGCTGAACAGTGGTGACCAGTCCTCCCCGCGGGGTGCTGCTCCGGGGTCTGCCCTGGTTGTGTGTGTGCGCCCGTGTGTGAGCGCCCATGCATGCAGTTATTTGGAGGAGGTCCACTTTGGGGAGGGGTGGTTGACACCCTGCGTCATGTGAGGAACATAATAGGATCGGAGGATGGAGCAGAGCGGGGACAGACGTGACGTCCTGACCCAGGTGACAGCGATGGGCCGCCTGCCCCACCTGATCTATCACACCTGCGGAACAGGTGACACTCCTGGGACTCCCATAGCGGTTAATGGAACGACCGGGAAGACAGCGATCCCTCGCGCTGAGGCTGGAGGGACGAGGTCACGTCCAGGCCGCTTTCCAGTGGATCCCAGACGCTCCGACTGCCCGCGGGACGCACCTCCAGCACGTCCGTCCCATCCATCCCAGGGTTTTCGTTTCTCAGGGACAATTCCGTGGAGTGCTGTGTCAGTTCTCAGTGACAAACCCTTAATGGACGCAACCCCTTGTCGGCACGAGTCTGGGTCCCTGGGCTCCCTGGCTGGACCCTCAGGCAGGACGTGGACCCTGAGAGGCGGTCAGCCCGGAGGGTCCGCGGTGGCCGCACTTGGGGACGGGTCACCATGAGGGTGAGATGACATCACTTTCCAAGGCGACGCCCATGGTTTTCCGAGGATGGTGCCGCCGTCAGGAACGTTGCTCAGGCTCCGGGGTGACCTTCCAAGCAGATGATGCCCCTTCTAGACGTTTCTGCTTTGTCGGAGGTGCCCGTGGGAAATTTTCTGGTAGAAACGAGGACACGTGTCTTTCCTCCACAGCCTCTGAGGCCATGAGCTGAGGTCGGTCTATAGTGGGCCCCGTTCCCACGATGGTGGCTGGAACAGCCCGACCGCAGACGTGTTCAGATGCGGGGAAACACGCATTGTAGAATCGAGGAAACGTGACATGTTAAGACCTAGACTTTGGGTAGAAACAAAGTACTGTACGGATGGGGCTGGAGCCAGCTGGACCGGTTACTGGAGCTCGTATTTACGTTTTCAGGAATTTTTTGAGCCGGTTATTAAACACAGCCATTATGAAAAATTAAGTTTTACGCACTTGCAGTTAATTACGTTAAAGACAAGAGGCCTCGATACCCAGCCAGTCGCCTGCACATTTCACCACTACCGGGCGCTGCGGCTCCCCTCCCCCTCCGCACCCCACTGGGGGCCGGAGCTGTGTTCACAGAGGGGAGAGGTTGGGGGCGTGTCTGGCGGGGAAGCGGCTGCCAGGGCCTGGGGCGAGGAGCCGGCCCAGACCCTGGACTGGCCTGTGGCAGTGGTGCTTGGGGGACACAGGGAAGCTGTGCTGAGACTGACTCTCCCGCCACGTGTCTAACGGGGACAGGGCCCAGGCACAGAACCTTCTGCAACAGTGTCGGGAGCGGGCGTGGGTCTTCGGGCAGCGAGCAAGGCCCACAGTCACCTCGAGGCTCCGCGGGCTTGTGCAGGACAGTCAGGACCTGTCCCTTGTCCCTCAGGCCCGTCCCCGCAGCCGTCACACTGCCCGCTCGGTTGGGGACCCATGGCGGCCGAGCCTCAGGTGTCTCCACCTGGCCTTCCCGGCAGCTTTGCTGACCCCTGGACCGGGTCATCTGCATCTTACTGCCCGGCTGGTTTGTTCCTTCCTGAGCCTGGAATGCCTGTCGCTTCTCGGCAGCAATGGTGGAGCACTTTAATTTCCATCTTTACTTTGTGCTTTGTGTCCCTCAGCCTATTAAAGACTCACTATTATCCCCAAGGAGCCTGTCATTCAGCAAAATGCCTCCTTTGTTCACAGGGGAACATGAAAATCAATTGCTTTATACTCTATCTCTTAAGAATATTCTCCTCCATTCAAGGTTTACCTTTGGGCCACTGGCCCTCCCTGCCCCTCGGCACCCCCCCAGCTTAGAGGCTCTTAAAGTGCTGGTGCTCTATCTAACCCCAGGTTGGCATCTGCCCGCCCCCCCCCCGCCCCGCCCCAGTGCTTGCATAATTACCTAAATGTAAGAAATAACGTTGGTTTGTTCAAAGGAAAACTTTCTACCAGACGATGAGAGAGCCCCAGAGGCAGGGGAGGCAGGCCATAGCAGGATCCGGTTTGTATCCCTCTGAAAGATATAATTTCATTACCCAAGACTAACGTAGGCGTTTTACAATAAGAAGTGAAAGCAACTGCTATTTTCTTGCTATCTTGTTATGCATTAGATCACAGTTGCAATGCACTCTTCCTTCTTAGGGTTTGCAATAAAATCTATTTTTTTCTGGGTTTCATTTCCAAAATGACAGGGGCTTTATCCGAAAGAATACTTCTACAGAATCGTAAGCCAAGGTCAATTGCTTTGTGACACACTTCCTCTCCAAGAGGTGGGGACCGCGGGTTTGCCGTGCTGGCATCGGGATTAACTGGGCTTCCTCTCCGGCTGCTAATTGTTCCAGGGCTCAATCCGCTTGGTCTGACACGGAGGGTAATTTATTCTCGGAGACGCTTCCTCGCTCTAAGTCAGGAGCAAACTAGGATGAGGGTTGATTGTGGTGGAGGCAAATTATTATAGGATATTCTCCTGGGGCAGGAGTAAGAGGGGTACAGCAGCTCCCAGGACTCACGGAACGAAGGCGCCGTTCAGTCTCGCCTGCTAGCGAGTCTGTCTTGTGAATGCGGAATGCTTGTGAGTGGAACCCAGTTCCCAATGATTATACACTTGTAACCATCCTATCGTTCGAAAGTAAAGCCCTACAGTTTGCAAAGCAGGTCTGCCCACCATTTCTCAACCAGTCTTCACAAGGATACTGTGAATTTCCTATGGACGTTCTGTGGGCAAAGCTGGAGGGACTTGCGTCCTGGTCCTACATCTGCCGGCCCCTCGGTGGGGAGCCCCCTGCCCCGGTTTCTGCCCCAGGCTTGTCCACAGCACCCGTTAAAACGGCGATCTGGCAGTGACTATGGAAGTGTCTGTAGAGGGAGACGCTCAGGGTGTCTGGAGAACGCTTGCCTCTCAAAGCTGACCGCTTACTTCTTAATTTCCCCTAACAGTTGACAACAAGGACCAACTGGAAAAAATGTCTGGACTGAGAGTTCTTCAGACTGGAGTCGGCTCGGTGAGTAGCTGCGGGCAGTGTGGCCCGGGCGGCCTGGCAGGCTCGGGCTGGGGGCAGAGGTCAGTCGGCACCAGGCGGGGCGCTGTGGTAGCGGCGGCCCCGGCGTCTGGGCCGGATGAGTCCTCCTGTCCCGTCGGCAGAAGTGCTGACGTGCCATGCCAGGCTCGCCTGACACTGTCTGGTTGCCTTTGAAATCGTGATTCGGTGTCTCCCCAAGAAAAAGCGGTCATGGCTAAGAGAACGTTGGATGCTTCGGAAACGTGTACTTCCTCCTTCAGACGATTCTCAGTTGCTGGGTCTATATAGCAAGAGAAGTTGCTCTTTCCTCTGGGTCTGGTGGGCACACTTTCGTCTTCCTTGCTAAAGACGCGTATGGCGTGGGGTATGAGAGGAGGACTGCAGATAAATTTAATGACCCTCAGAGGCGTCGTGTCCCAACGTCGCTGCGCTGGCCTCAGGAGCAGGTACTTGACCAAACTCTCCATCAGCAATTAGAGCCGCTGGCACTCAGCCCCAGGCCCTGGTGGACGCCTGGGCCCCGTATCGTGGGCGATTGACGAGTTGTATGCACAACGGCGGACGCGACTCCTCTCGGGGGTGGCTGTCTGTGCTCGCACGTCTGAAATCCCGGATGTCACGGCACCCGCCGTGACAGTAATTAACTATTAAGGGCACTTACTTACGATGCTCCTGCCCAGGGCGGAGATGCCCCCGCAGAGCCACTCCAAGGCCAGCCGCTGTCTTTGGGGGAGGCTCTGCTCGGCCGGCACAGTCCCGGCTCTTGAAATAAGAGCTCGTTTAGTGGCTGGTCCTCCGCAGACGGAGCCTCCAGCTCTGCAGGCAGTGGGCGGGCGCCTCGCCGGGGGCGCCTCGCAGGGGGCGCTGGCCTTGAAGTCACCGTGTTCCCGGCACGCGGCGGGCAGCTCGGTGACCGCAGACTCATCTGAGCGTGGGCCTGGGTTGATGAGGCTTTGACAGCTGAGGACATCCTGGTCTTTTCTCCCGAAACTCACAGTAACTTTGGCGGCCGGGAGTCTGTGGGCCCCTAAGACCATCTGTACCACATGGGGTGCAGTGACTACTGGCGGAGGGCTTGGAGGATCCGGGCCCGCGACGGAAGGTTCTGACCCTCAGCCCCTCCCCTCCCCCTCGTCCCTTGGCCTCTGCAGGTGTCCCTCCTTCAGGAGCAGCCCTGGTGCCCAGCGGCCGGGGGCAAGTCCAGACTGACTTGGGTTGGGGCCCTTGGTGTTCTGGGGTCAGAGGAAGCTCAGGCACTGGGCCTAACCCTAACCCCTCCCTGTGCGGGGGGCAGGGAGTGTGTTCCACAGAGGCGGGCTGGGCCGCCCTGGAGCAGGGGGCAGGCAGGGCCAGGGGGGCAAGGTGCAGAGCCGGGGGCTGGGACGTGCCTGGAGCCGCCCGGTCCTCCGCCCGCCCCGTGGTTGCGGTTCCTGGGCAGCGGGGAGGGTGGAGGCGCTGTGTTAGGACTTTGCAGACTCATCGCACTAGAGGTCACAGGCACAGATCCCAGAGGATGCTCACCGCCCACCACCCTCCTCGCGCCCAGCAGGCAGCGCCCAGCGCACACACACACGGCCGCCCCATCTGTGACCTGCCGCCTGCATCCCTGCGCGGAGACCCGCGCCTCCCTCGGGGAGCCCACACCCCCTCCCTCCGGGCACGGTGCCCCCCACGGCCTCTTTCCTGTCCTCTCGTCCCCTCTCCTGCGTCGCCACTGCTCCGTCTCCCTGGCCCCATCCGGTCAGCACACAGATATGCTCCAGTGTTTTCTGATTCACTAAAGTGAGAGCTCCCGGGACGCTGGTCTCACCACGTCAGCGCTTTTGCCTCCCACTGGCTCCCCGTCTCCTTCAACACAAAACTACCCTCACGTGTGTCTGTATCCCTTGTGCGGACACATGAGCACCTGCTTGCTCCTGACACCCGGCCAGGCCTGGCCCCCACCGTCCACTGGACGGTCCACCGTCTGCAGCCCCAGAACCTCAGCTGTCGGCCCATCTGCAGCGGTCACTGTCCTGAGCGTTGCTGACTCACCTTCTGAAGCCCGGCTGCTCTGAGCGCCTCTTTCTGTGGGATCTGCGTCTCCCTGAGGCCATGGGCTTTATATTGTTTGCCTGGTGATGACCCCAGAGTCTACCTGCAGCCGGGCCCGTTCGCTGTGTTCCAGGCACGCACAGCCGCCGGCCCCTGCCTTTCTGTCCTTGGAGACCTGTGACGCGCTCCCCGAGCCTGGGCAGAGCAGGGCTTTTAATGTCCCGCCACCACCTGGCCCTGCCGCAGCTCCTCGGCTCCATACTGGAAGCTGGTGACGTGCTGTCCAGGAACTGGGAGCCTGAGTTGCTCTCGGCTTGTCTGTGAAGATGACAACCTAACCTCGGAGGGACACCCTCTGCCTGTTCCAGGTGCCCGTCTCACATGGGGGCAGGCGGTCCCGCCTAGACTGGGGGCAGGAGGCGGGGGGGGCGGCACAGGGCAGAACAGAACCCCCGCTGCACCCCTGCTGCATTTTCATCGAGTCTGATCCGCTTCCTCTCTGGTCCCCAAGTGGCCAGAGCCTGACCTCATCCTCCCTGGGGGCAGAAAATGGCCACCTCCCAGACCATTTACTGGTACTTCATTCACCGATGGAAACGTGGGTGAGCGGCTTGTCCACCCTAGTTCTCCCTGAGCCACCTTTGCCTTCTTAGGGCCCCAGGGGTTTCCTTGGTCCACGCAGACCAGCTCTCCAGTCTCCTGTCCTCTTGCACGTGGCAGTTTTCCATTTCAAAAGGCAGTTTTGCTGTCACTTTTGAAGTTGTCGGGGGTCATTCTGGTGGGTTCTCAAGCCCAGAACCCACATTCCATGCAGCTTTGCCTGACCAGTCTCCAGTCTGGATGGAGGGAAGGAGCGTTTGTATATTTGGAGTGAGTTTTGGATCGTGAAAACGGGAGCAGAGATATTTTTAAAAAGCTAACAATACTTCCCTTTCTAATTTCAATTGCCTCCTGCAGTATTGAGCCTGATTTTGTTGCTTCTGGTTTCCTTTGGAACGTATTCAGTATGAATGTCTCTGCTAATTCCTGACTCTGGAAAGTAAAGCAGACTTTGATTCCTCGAAATCTAGCAGCATTTACCGAATGTCTCCCTGGTGCTTGTGATTCAACATGTGATGACAGATAGTGGAATTAAAACCTTTTAAGCCAAATGGAAATATCTCAAAACAAAATTTAAAGGAAAAGAACAGGCTACAGTAGACACACACGTTCCTGATAGATGGGTAGTATTTTGACGTGTTTCGAAATCTAATTTCTGATATCTTGAAAGTCTTCACATTTTTTCAGATGAATAAAGTCATGTTTCTTCCAAAGGGAGATTATGATATTACCAAGAAAAACTCAAATATTTGGAAGAAAAATAGATGATTGTCCCCAGGCGAGCATTTCCATGAGTGTGGCTTCCAAGGTGTATCTGAAATAAGTCGTAACTTCCTAAGTTCTCGATAGTGTGATAAACGCAGTATGATTAACGATTAACCTGCCCACGTTTCAGCAGGAGTCTCAGTGCAGCCGCGGGAGGCTCGGGGCTTCAACAGGGAAACCCAGAAGCAGCGCGTTCCCGGTGCAGACGCCCCGCTCAGCCCCGGATGGGCTGCCTCCCAGGCAAAGTCAGGCAGGAGGGGACAGGCCTCCATGCAGGTTCTGGAAGAGAGAGGAGGAGGTTTTCCTGGACCCGTTGAGGGTCCTCGGCTCCAAAAGGTAAACTGATGAAGACAGAAAACAGGAGCGAAGCAGCACCTTTATTTAATCTGAGTTTCATGGGACACGTAAGGGGGTGAAGCCTGCAGACGTGGGTAGACCGGCCGCCTTCTGATGGGTTGGTGGGGAGGGCCGGGGGGCGTGGGGACCCGAGGTGGGTCTGCAGCAAACCGGGTACAGGGCGGGCACAGCTCCCACGAGGGTCTCGGGCCTGCTTCGGGGACAAGGGTGTGGACAAGGTTGGAGACACCTTCGGCCGAGGTGTCGTGTTTGGGGCAGTGTGTCCTGCACCCACCACTCATGCCGTGGGATGTCAGACCTGGTTTCAGGTACTTCAAAGAGCCCTGGGCTTCCAGAGCTCTGCTCTACGGGGGCGGGAGGCCGCGGGGCCCCAGCAAACCGCTGTCCACGCGCTGGTTTAACCCACTGAGCTTCCCTTGCTCAGTCACTGTTTGGGGTCCTGGGTAGGATTTTGTCCAAAGAAAGGATTTTTGTGGCCAAGACTGTGTCGATCCCCAGAGCCCCTTGAGAGTCTACGAATCCGTGGTCGTGCTCCTGCCCCCACAGGTCAGTGTGACTTTGTCGTGCGATGTGTGTGTTGGTGGGTGTGTGTGCCTGACAGCCGTCCCATGAGGCCGAGCGGGTGGGACGGGGGTCCGTGATGGATGTCTGAGAAAATGGCTCATTTCCTCTGCAAACCCCACTTGGTCATCGCCTGTCTGCTGGAAGGGATGCTGCTGCTTTAATGAGCGTTACCAAAACCTGAGCCCAGTGGTTTAGGGATTTCTGAGAGCAACTGGGCATCACACATCAGTGGGCAGAGAAATGCAGGCGGGGATGGCCCGAGTCACGGGGACCCTCGGGGCAGCAAGTGTCCAGCCGAGTCCCCGGAGACCCGACCACAGGTCTGGATGGACTCGGGGGAAGACTTGACGTCGAGGGCCCTTTGCCAAGGTGTGGAGAAGGCACAGAGTGACCCCACCCCCAGCGAAGACGGTGGGACGCAGCTCCACGTGGTCCTCAGTTTGAGGGGAAGCTGTCACCCCCCACGTGTCGCTTTTCACGCGTGGACAGAGCCGGCACCTGCCTTTAGCACACTTAGTAAACACCAGCAGGTGTGCAGTCGGGACTCACAGGCGATGGGGCACTTGGCTTGCAGGAGCGCGTTGTGGCCGTGTCAGTGGGTGACTGGCTCTCGGGCCTGGGGGGCAGATAAGTTTGCGGTGAGGCGGGAAGCCCCGTGGCAGCTGAGGGCCGGGGGGCGGACGCGTCAGAGAACCCTCCAGTAAGGAGCCTGCGGGTACCTGGTAACATCCCGGCATCCAGTCCGAAGCCTCATCCTTGGAAGTGGTTACAGAAGTACTTACGGGTAATAGTCTCGATTCTTTAATAAAATCAAGAGTGCTAACACTTAACTCTTAGAAAGCAGCATGACAGTGGGAATCTATTGCTTTAAAAAAAACTTACCCTTCAGGCTTCCCTGGTGGCGCAGTGGTTGAGAGTCCGCCTGCCGATGCAAGGGATGCGGGTTCGTGCCCGGGTCTGGGAAGATCCCACATGCCACGGAGTGGCTGGGCCCATGAGCCATGGCCACTGAGCCTGCACGTCCGGAGCCTGTGCTCTGCAACGGGAGAGGCCACGACAGTGAGAGGCCCACGTACCGCAAAAAAACCAAAAACCAAAAAACACTTACCCTTCAGATCAGTAATCATACTCCCAGAATTTTATCTTAAGAGTATCATTCACTAGCTAAGAAAAGGAAAAAACAAAGCTTTGGAAAAACCAAAACTGACCTAAGTATAAAACAGAGGAAGGTAACTAATTATATTATAGTAATCAAATAAACGGACTCAGTCATTTCGCTAAAAATCGTTGTGACACCTCTGAACTTAAGGGCAGCTGTGTAAACTGTCTGTGCCCACAGATCCGGGCTGGAGGACCACGTGCAAATGTGAGGTCAGCTCTAGAACGGGGTTGGTGGGATTATAAGCGAGTTCTCTCCTTTTCCAAAATTTTTGTTAGTATTTGAACCCGTGTCCCCTGCATCGGCAGGCGGACTCTCAACCACTGCACCACCAGGGAAGCCCCCATTTTTTAACTTTTTATTTTGAAATCATTATAGATTCACTGGAAGTTGCAAAGACGGTATAGAGGTGTCCGTGCACACTTCACCAAGTCTCCCCTGTGGTTACATCCACATAATTCTAGGTCTGGAGTCAAACTGGGAGATGGATATCGGTTCAATGTGTGTGTATAGTTCTTTGTCGTTTTATCTTCAATACCATTTTTAGTTTTAATAAAGAAAAAACACGCAACCAAAGTAACTGAGCACATACTCGCTTTTAAATAAGTGAGGACACAAGAGGAAACACCACCACGTGTGCGTGGTGTGGCTCCCAGGTGGCTGTAGAGAATGTTTCAAATAACTTGAGTCATCGCATATTTATGAAGACGGTGCTGTGTGTATATGCACAAGCAGGACGCAATAAGTAATTAAAAATATCCTGGGTTCAGATCAAGGCCCATATCTAGAAATTCAGGAGAAAGAGCCCTGGCGTGTGTGGACAGCAGAGGGGCAGGAGAGGCCTGGAGGATCCCACCTGACGCCCCGGGCAGGTGCAGGGCTGTGACAGGTGGAGGATGGGTCTTGTCAGATAGAGACAGAGCCGCGGACTCGAGAGTGCGTGAAGGAGAAGTCGGTAGCGTTTGCAGTTAAGTATAACGAATAAGACGGAGACGGTGTTGGAGCTGACAGGGTCTCTTGGGTGAGGACTCCGAGGTGAGTTTGAGATGATGCTGGGTGCTCCCCAGTGCGCGCTGGAACCGCAAGGACTCCGGGACTCCTCGGCGGGGCTGCCATCCACCCTCCACCCCGGCGGCTCCCGCACCCCTGCCAGCCTCAGGCCGGCTGCGCCCAGAGAGCAGAAGGCGGACACCCGCGGTCACCTGGGACGAGGGGTGTCCTCAGCCACCGAGGGCCCTGCCCGGTGCCCGTCCACGTGGGCCCTGGCTCCTCAGCGCTGTAACTGTGTGCCCATCCCCTTGTTTTATTCAAATCTGTGTTTCTAGACAGAGAACATGGTGCAAAATGTGCATCAGTCCTAAGAGAAGCTTGTTTACTTGTCAGTATTCCTAATTTATGTTTAAAAAGGGAAATCTGCGTGAAACTGCATTAAAATATTTGCAGCGGCCTGTCCGAAGCTGCCCCGAGGATTCCCCACACAGGCTGAGATGTCGTGATAGAGGTCAGAGTTCAGGGGCAGCCATACGGCCCTTCCATGGCGGCACATCCCCACCTCTGCTGGCTGGGCCCCCTCGGGGCTCGGCACCCTCCGCCCGATGCAGCGCTAGCCGCCGCTCTTCTTACCCGTCTCTTATTTCTCAAAAGTGAAGAAAACCACGCGCAAATGCGTTCGGTGTGATTAACTGCGCTTGACATATTGGCAAATATGAGTTTATTACAAGCAGCGCCCTTTTCTTCTGAAATGCTACATAAAGCAGCCTGTCACGTGGGCCCGCGGGTGTCTTTTCAGTCCTTTCCGTGGTTAAAGCGGGCGAGGTGCCGTGTGATGAGGCAGTTGCTATAGTGACAGATTCGATTGTTATTCAATATCAAGGTAAATAGTCACGGAAAATGAAATAAGTATCGTCTGCCGGTGGCAGCGGCAGCGCAGGTGGCCCCCACCCCCCCTTTCTGACATTTCAGCCACGTTTATCTAGAAAGTGCGTGAGGTGTGTCTCCTTGCCAGGCGTGGCCGTGGTCCGGCTGGGACTGGACAGTCGTCCCCCTAAGACACGGAGGGGCCGTCCGTCTCAGTAACGTGTAAGCAGCTTCTGCCACGCAGCCGGGTAGCGTGGAAGCAGAAGTTAATTTCCACGTAAAAAGCTGAACTCTGGAGACGCTCGTAAGAGCCCTCGGAATGTAATATTCCAGAAACCCCTTTTCAGTCCTCAACCCGTAAGACTCGGAATTGCTTGAAGGAGGGTGAAGAAAACTAAAGGCAGGCACACAGGGCAAACCCCTTCCCACTGCCCAGCTTCCTACAGAGCAGCTCTGTCGAGCCGTCCTGGGCGCCCCACGCGCATCCCCTCCAGGGTCCCGCCAGGCGGACACACTTCACGTATGGGGAACCAGGCACGGAGGGGTTAAGGTTAAAACGCCCTCCAGGTGGTCACCTCCAGAGCCGGAGCCTCGCCGGCCTTGAAATCAGAGAGTCTTGAGTTCCGCCTTTAGTGAAAGGATCCCAGAGGCGTCTGTCACTTGGAGATGCGTCCGCTGGAGGGTCAGCCTCAGAGTTGTCTTCCGGTCTCCTGCCCACAGATGCCTGTCCTCCTGGAAGCCCCACACCAGCTGCCAACGCGTCCTCGGACTCTTGCCCGAGATTCCCGTAGGGGAGGGTTTATCGGGGGTGCGTCACTTTGCAGGAGCTGCAGGAACCCGGGGCTCAGGCCCACCCTAATGACCTCACTGTAACTTGATCCCCTCTGTAAAGGCCGCATCCAGAAGTCCTGGGGGTCAGGACTCCACTTTATCCATCCTGAGGGGATACGCGGCTCAGCCCGTTGCAGGCCGGCGGTGCCAGCCCTCCTGCCGCGCTGAGGACCGTGCTTTCAGAACCTTCTTCCCACCCCCCGCCCGGGGATCCCGGAGTCGGGGGATGGGGGAGCTGCTCTGGGTGGATTGCTGAGAAGGGGCGTGTCACCCAGGGCTCCCCCGTCCCCTCCCTCCTGCCCGGCCCCTCCATGGCATTCCCCAGAGTATGCTGAGTCCCGTGAGTTCAGGTCTGTCTCTCAGCCTGGGAGCTCCGGAGTGAGCCCCATGTGTGCCTCTGTCGCCCGGTGCCTCCTGACACGTGGCAGGAACTCAGTAACCCCTGACTGGGCCAGTGAATCGTGAGCCCTGGGGTGCAGGTGGACGCCCACCCTGGCACGCGCCGGTTCATCGTGCTGGCTTCTTCCTGGGTCACTCGACCGCTCTCCTGCTGCTTCGAAGCCTCCCTGAAAGCTGCGTTGCTCTGGAAAAGGTTTCCTCCTGACCCGGGCCCGCTTTCTCTGTCATCCCTGAAATAACAGGGGCCCCCTCTTCTGTGTTGGCCCCAAGGCAGCTGTGGCCCTTCTGTCTTTGACGGCAAGCACCCCAGGCCACATCTCCATGGCAACTGACGTGAATCCCTCGATTGCTGATTTGAATACTTCCCCTCTGCTTCATCCGTGGGTTAAAATAAAAAGGCGGTTTTCACCCACGTGAAATAATTAGTAATCAGTGTGACACAAAACATAACCAAGCACCAAATTTAAAATGATCTCACGTCAAAACAGATACGCAGCCAATGCCATGGTGGCGAGCGCGGGAGAGGTGAGCGTGGTTTATCAAGATGGTCCACACGTCTCCTGCAGTGAGGACGGGGCCCACCACACAGGCGTCTCCTTGAAACTGGGTGTACCTGGCACCGGCAAGGCCACTGGTGTTTCACCAGCAGTCAGGTGCCTCAACCCGCGTCTAAGCAGAGTGGTTGCGGGTGGGAAGGGCGGCTGGTGCTGGAACGGTGGCCCCAGGCCGGGGCTCGGTCCTGGGCAGCATCCGGGGAGGTCAGAGGTCCCATGGACCCAGCAGAACCACCACCCCCTTTACCTGGGGCACAGTGCCCTCTCGGTGGCTCCACTCCAGGCCCTGAAATCGGTCCACGAAACCCCACCCTTACTGGGGCCACGAGGTCCTGTGATGTCTCTACATCCCTCCCAAATGGGACCCCGTTAATAAGCCTCGGTGCCCGTGTTACCCCATGTCACCACAGGGGTAGCATCTGCAGGACTGGCCTCGTGACCTGCCCTTGTCCTGCGGGGCTGCCCACAACTGGCGGGTGGCCCTCAGCCCTGCGGTCCTGCTGCCCAGACCGGGCCACCGCTGACCTGGGTGTCAGGGTCCCAGGGCTTCTGTAACAAAGCGCCACTAACTGGGGGCTGAAAACAACAGAAATGCATATTCTCTTGCAGTTCTGAGGCCAGATGTCCAGAACCCAGGTGTCAGGGCCAGGCGCCTTCGGGGGCTCCGGGGGAGGGTCCTTCCTGCCTCTTTCTGCTCCTGGGGCTGCCACGTCTGCAGCTGCATCCCTCCAGCCTCTGCCCCATCCTCTCACAGCCTCCTGTGCATCTCCTCTTTTGAGGACATGGGTCATGTTGGATTAGGGCCACCCTGCCCCACTGTGACCTCATCTTAACTAGATCGCATCTACAAAGACCCTATTGCCAAGTAAGGCTCCTTCCCAGGACTGTGGGTTGGGAGGTGCACACACCTTTCTGGGAGACACCGTGTGACCCTCAACACCGGAAAATCACAGGTGTCATCCAAGCACCAGGAGCGATTATCAACTGACCTACAGCTGAATCTCTCCTTTCGGGGTTACAGTGACTCGTAAACAGAGTTCGCCTTTCTAGCCACGTGGGTTTCCCGGTTAACAGTCAAGTTTGATTGAATGGCTACTTTGGGTCCCCTCCTCCCCAGGCCCCCTGCACACACACGCACACATGCACACGCACCCTCCCCAGACCCCCCCGCCCCCCGTCTGCCATGCGTGAACTATGGTGGACAGATTGGGGCTGAGGAAGGAGACAGCTAAGGTCCATATCCAGGGCTGGGGCTGTGACTGATCTCGGCTGTCCTGCTGAACTTCACTGGGGGAGAAAGACATGGAAACGGTTCACTTACAGGCCTTTTTGATAATTGCATATTTTCAAGAAAACATGAAAAGTAAATAATTCGTTATTTTTATAAAATTAGCTAATTCTTACTGTATTGTCATATTGTTGTCTTTTTCTCAAGATTCTTGGAAGTTGATTCTTTTTATGGCTGAGTAATATTCCATCGTATATATGTGCCACATCTTCTTTATCCATTCATCCGATGATGGGCACTTAGGTTGTTTCCATCTCCGGGCTATTGTAAATAGAGCTGCAGTGAACATTTTGGTACATGACTCTTTTTGAATTATGGTTTTCTCAGGGTATATGCCCAGTAGTGGGATTGCTGGGTCATATGGTAGTTCTATTTGTAGTTTTTTAAGGAACCTCCATACTGTTCTCCATAGTGGCTGTATCAATTTACATTCCCACCAATAGTGCAAGAGGGTTCCCTTTTCTCCACACCCTCTCCAGCATTTATTGTTTCTAGATTTTTTGATGATGGCCATTCTGACTGGTGTGAGATGATATCTCATTGTAGTTTTGATTTGCATTTCTCTAATGATTAATGATGTTGAGCATCCTTTCACGTGTTTGTTGGCAGTCTGTATATCTTCTTTGGAGAAATGTCTATTTAGGTCTTCTGCCCATTTTTGGATTGGGTTGTTTGTTTTTTGTTATTGAGCTGCTTGTAAATTTTGGAAATTAATCCTTTGTCAGTTGCTTCATTTGCAAATATTTTCTTAGTTACACCCCTGAGGCCCATTGACACCTGCTGTACTCCACAAATAGGACGTATTTTTAAACTAGGTGGTAGGTTAACCGCACAGATAAAATTTTCACCTGCAGAGCTCATGAGACAAGTGCGAAACCCTAGTTTCCCAACTTCCATATACGCTACACCTGCTCGAGCCTGGCGGGGCCCACGGTCACCTCGGGAAGTGCCCTCGGGGGCGGCGGGGGCCCCCGGTCTGGTCTCGGGGTCACAGGTGCATCCTCGGTGCCTCCAGGCGTTCCTCCTTCCTGAGCCCTCGGCACCTCCACTCGGGCCCCCGCCGCCGGGCAGGTGACAGCTCGGCACCTGGAGACAAGGCGGGCGGTCCTGCCCCACACGGGGCCCCTCCGGATGCCGAACCTGAACCAGAGCCCCGGGGGACTGTCCTTCCGGCACCTGGACGGCCCTTCCCGTCTGCTGGATGTGCCTTACCGTCACTCATAGGGGACCCTCAGGACGGTGGGCACAGGGGGAGCCCCTCCCTGGGGTGGTGACCCCAAGCAACTCTTCATCAGTCTGTCCGCACAGACTTCACCTTTGTTCCTGTGGAACGAACGCTCAGAGGCAAGTTGGGCTTCTGTGTGTGCAAACCCTGAACCACAGCTCTGTTTTCTGAGTGACAGCAGAAAGCAGAAAGCAGTGTGTTTTAAGAGGTAAAAGACCGTGATCACAGGGGAACACCGCCCGCGAGCACGGAGGGGGCGGCCAGGGCTGGGTGTCTCCATGCCACCTGCGCTGGTTTCCCAGGACGGCCTCAGGGAGTCCCGCAGTCGAGCCGAAACAGACACCCATCGTCCTGGAGGCTGGGATCTGACACCCAGGCGTCGGCCAGGCAGTCCCTCCTGGGCCTCTCTCCTCGGGCACACTTGCCATCTTCTCCCCATGTCCTCACGTGGCCGTCCCTCTGTGTGTGTCTGTGTCCTGACCTCCTCTTCTTATCAGGACACCAGTCAGTGGATCAGGGCCCACCCACATGCCCTCACCTTACGTTAATTGTCTCCTTAAAAGCTTATCTCCAAATGCGGGCAGATCCTGAGGTCCTGGGGTTAAGGCTTCAGCGTATGAACTGGGGGGACATGGCTCAGTCCCTAACGCTGACCCTAACCCTAGGGTTAGTTACAGAGGCTCACGCTTGGACAACTCAGCTTCTAAGAAGTATATGTGTCCTGTGCTCTACACCATGCCAGACGATAACTGAAAAACTGAAGAATTCTACATGCCCGTCAGGGACATAAACATAAATAAATAAAATGTAGTGTGTGTGGTTAGAAGCATAATGGGATCGTCTTGTCCAAAACCCCATCAAATCCGTGCTTTGACCTGGGACACCAGTCACAGCACCAAAGTAGCAGCTACCACGGGTGTAGATAAACGACTGTCCCCGTTGCTGGCGGGCGTTAGGTGAGAGGGCTGGCGTGCTGGCCGCTGGCCGGGCCCCCAGGGCGGTTTTGCAGGGCAGGTGTGTCTCGGGATGTGAGGACCGGGGTAGGATGCGGACGCTCCCCTCCACAGGGCTGAGGGGGCAGTGAAAAATTCTTGATGTTGAGACAATATCAGTTGTGTTGCCATTTTATTTATTTGGCAAAGGACGTCTGTTTCTTTGGCACATTTTCGTTCGGGTGTGCGGCAGGCAGACTAAAGAATTTGTTGTAGAATTTACCCGGGGGTGTCGGCGGGCTTTGTGATGTAGCCCTTTGGCAGCAGCGTAGAAGGGCCTGCTTGTTAAACTGCTAATTTACAGATCTTCTCTAAGTGAGTGCAAACAAGCTGTGGGCCGCAAAGCCCTGCTAATATACAATGTTCAATTTTTAATTTCCAGTCCATCGTAGATTATGGGAATGAAAAACAATATTTAATCCCTCGTTAACACATGAATAAGCGGAAGCTGTCGTTTTCGACCAGACAATAACGGGATTATCTCAAGAACTGTCAGTTTATGTGAAAACATTATGTTGCCCAAATTTTCATAAAAATTAGCAGTGGATGATATTCAAGATCAGAGTGATGGAAAGAGGGAAGTCCGCATTCATGGTAATAAATATTCATACTTGTCTGCTCAGGAGATGAAAATCTAATCAAGGGGCTATTGAGGTGCTGGCTTTTTTTTCTTTTTTTTTTTAACCAAGACGTTTCAGCTAAATTGGGTTTGATATGGAAATTCGTCTCATTGGAGTCCTCCAGGCCGTGAGCACGCAGGGCTCACGGGGCAGGGTGTCCGCTGGGTCAGGTATGGCCCTGGCACAGGTCGCTGGCGTCCACCTCCACCTGAGCGATGGCCGTTGCCAACAGCTCACGCCACTCAGCGTGCTCCGCATTTAATGTGTGCGGTGTTTGGGACTCTCCCTCCCTTTTTTAAGGAAAAAACAACATAATTTCATGCCGGTTAACTCCTAGCTACTGCAGGGTTAAAAACCGTCTGTGTCTTTGCTTTTGTTGACAATTACCATAAATCAGAAGACACTCTGCATGAAGCTTAATGAAATATGTATGATTTTAAAAAGAAAAGATGGTGACTGCAGGACGCTGCTTTGTGTGTGTGCTCCTGCGATTGCCTCGAAGGCTGTGCTTTTCCCGACCCGTCAGCAGGCGTCTGCCTGCGAGGACCTGCCACCGTCCAGTGCCACCTGGTCTTCCGTGCACGTGGCAGGCGAGCGGTGAGCGGTGTCCTCCAGCGCTGGGCCAGCGGTCGGAGCCCTGTGTCAGTCAGGGCTCCCGAGAGAAGCAGCTGGCCATCGATTCTGAGGCTGAAGTCCCCCGTTTCCAGGGTGGAGGCCCAGGGCAGCTGGTGGTGTCAGTTCCGGTCCAGACCCAAAGGCCGGGGCCCGGGGGAGCGAAGGTGCACATCCCAACCCACCTCTGAAGCCAAGACCCCGAGCACCGTGTCCAAGGACGGAAGAAAGTACAAGTGCCCCCAGGCAGATAGCAGAGTCACCTTCCTCAGCCTTCCTGTTCTGTTCAGACCCTCGGCAGACGGCCTGATGCCCCCACGGTGGTGGGTGACCTACTGATTCACGTGCTAGTCTCTTCCAGAAACACGGGCACGGACACACCCAGCTGCCTGGGAGTCCCTCAGCCCGGCCATGGTGACGCGTGAAATTAACTAGCACACTCCTGAAGTTTCTCGTCTTCCCAGCGGCTGCCCGGAGACACTGAGATGGCTTCCTGCTTCCCCAGGAAGGGCAGGGGCAGTGCCGGGGCTTGGGGTTGGGCAGGAATTTGTGTCTCACGCTTGCGCCTCCAGGTTGGGTTTCCGCTGCTGCGTGACCTTGGGGGGCCGTCCTCATTGAGTTAGGAGGGACAGAGGCCTGTGACTTCCAGGCTTATCCTGCCCTGGAGGTAAAGACTTAGCATCACAGGCTTCCGGGGTGCCTGTTCCTGGTGGGCCGAGCAGAGCTGCACAGCCTGGACGCCCGGCCCGGGAGAGAAGCAGAAGGATGGGGGCAGGGTGAAATCTCCGTTGACTGTGGTCCTCGCAGGGGAACTTGGTGTAACTGGGATTATTTGCGGTGGTGCTGATATGAATTCTGTTCTTTCAAGGAAAGGGATAATTTGCCACAGGAAAAAAAGAAAATAGTATTGGATTTAGACGCGCTTCTGGTGACGCTGCCAGCCCAGCACCACTGCTCGCTAATCCCATCTCCTTGGGGCCGGGGGAGAGTCTGCGGGATGTTGGCCCGGAGGAAGCGCTGCTTCTCAGAGTTGGCCCCAGAAATGCAGCGGGAGGGGACTCAGCACAATTAGCAAGGGGTCCCCTGGCATGGGGCGCCAAAGAGGAATTTCTGATGAAATCCCCGGGCACTCGTTCGTGAGGTGTGGTTCGTCCAGACGTTACCGTGGAGGAAGGAGGCCCGGGACGGCAGAGCGAGTGTGGGAGGGAAGCAGGTGAGTGAGCAGGAATCAGGATCCTGACCTTGTGGGGAGGAGCCATAGCGGGTGTCTCCCCAGACGAGGACCAGCTTCCGTTCTCCGCAGATGTGGCCGAGGCCCCTCTTCCGCGGGGAGCAGGCCTGGCCTCTCCTGAGCTCCCCTCCCCGCGGGGCGGCCGCGGCTGCACCACTAGGGTCACACGTCACAGGGGCCCTAAGGTGAGGGGGGGCTCCATCTACCGCGAGCTGGCAGGACTCTACCAGGATCTGAGGCGGGGGCAGAGGGACAGCCTGGACGTGTCCAAGCTCTGTCTTCGGGGAAACCCGGCTTTCCAGAACTAAGGCTCCCGGGACTGCGCTCAAGCCTGTGGGTGGAAGGAGTTACGGGGACTTATCCTCTCGCGCCGGCGCCACCGCCGCAGAAAGGTGATGTGCGACCTTCAGCAAGGTCGTCAGAAATCGCTAGCTTGTATTTTCCCCTCTTCTGCTGTAGGTGCTTGAAGCCAAGGGGAGGAGGGGCTTCCCCAGTGCCTGTGGAAGACCTGCCTGCTGTCTGGTTTCCTCGGGCTTGAGGAACTAGAGGCTCCGGGAGAGCACGTGGGACCCACCGGCAGCCTGGACAGGAAACCCACGGCGGGTCAGCCGGGGCCGCAGGGCACAGGCGCTGCCCTCCTGCGAGGGGCTCCTGCACGTAACCCTGGTCTTCCGTTTGTCTGTGTGCACGTGTGCATGTGAGAGCGTGTGTGCACACGTGTGAGCGTGCTGCCTGCACACAGACCCATGCTGCTCTGGAAGCCCGCGGGGCCGTCCTCCCCACTTTTTTCTCCTGGGGGCTCAGAAGTTCGCTGATCGAGGGGCAGTCGGGTGGGCCTGCAGCTTCTCTAAAGTGAAAGTCTCCATTAGGGAAAAATGGGAATTCCTTGAGAGAAAAGTGGTTGTGAACACATCAGAAGCAAGAAGGACACTGTGCACTGGTGGGGACACGTGAGCCGCGCCGGAGCTGGAGGCCGTGGGGTGGGAGCTGCGGGCTGGGGGACAGAGGCAGCAGGTGGGTCTGAGGGGAAAAGGAGATTCGTGTGCCTAATGGACACGGGTGGCCGTCAGAACAGGGCTGGAAAGCAGTGGGACCCTAGGTTCCAGGCGAGGGAATTCCAGGTGGGTCGGCAGCCACGGGGGTGGCGAGTGCTGGGTGGGCAGCAGCCTGTCCAGTTGGGCCTGGGGGTAGAGGGAGGAGGACGAAGCCCAGGGATGCCGGGGGGTCGGGGAGGGCTGGAGCCGCGGGGCTGGGCGGGGAGAGAGTGCAGGTTGGCCCGCTACCCGACCCGACGGCTGCTCAGACGCGCACGTGGTGGGTTGGCATAGTTCCCTCCGTCACCCCTCTCCTCAGGCCCCAGAGCTGGACACAGGCTGCTGAGGACCCTGAGGTTTTGTGCAAGTCTGGATTTGGGGGCAGGTGGGCGGCCAGGTCAGGAGGAGGGGAGAGACCGTGGTGTGAATCGGGGCAGAAGTTAACCTTTGGAGCCAAGGGCAGAGGCCCGGGGGAGGGACGCATCTTACCCTGTGTCCCACCCGGGACGCATCCCAGAGGCCCCAGACAGTCGGGGTTCGCCAGCACGGTCCCCGTGTGTGTGCACATGTGCGTACGCGTGCTCCAGCCTGTGTTTAAGGGAACTTTAACCCCCTGACGCTCCAGCGTACGTGGAAAAGATTCCCCAGTGAAGTCACGGAGGAGGTCGAGGACTCAGTGACAGGAGGGAAGGTGAGGGAGTCATGCGGCGAAGCGGGGCTGCTCCCTGAGGCCCGGGTGCGGACGGGGCGGCGGCCCTGCAGGCGCTCCATACACCTCCCCAGCAGGTCAGCCCAGAGCCGTCCACAGGCAGTTCTCGCCCATCGCCGAGGCAGGGGCGCCGACACCCGGCACAGGCTCTGAGCCGCCCAGGGCCTGGGGTTCAGGGGCCGGGGGGCCAGGCCCGGGAGCTGGGAAGCAGCGCTCCGGGGCCCGGCCGGGTCTTAGCAGGTGAGAGGAGAGGGGAGCCGTCCCCACCTCACAGGCAACCTTGAGGGTTCCGGGCAGCCTGGCTTCCTCCTGGGGGTGCCGTGTGACCAGTGGCGTCTTGCACAGCCAAGGGCACCGTGTGGTACATACCAGTCCCCAGAGCCGCCCCCCTCAGATCATATTGGGAGGCCCCAGCTGGGGGGCATTCTTGGCATCTTGGAGCCCAGGTGAGCTGTTCCCCACCATCTGGCATCAACAAGCACGATGGCACGTCCGCCCGCAGGCCTCGCAGAGAAACCGGCTGTGAAGTACTCCGCGAGGCCAGCGGGCGCAGCACAGGGCCGGTGACCGGGGGCAGACGGCTCCGCCCCGAGGGGCCACGAGCCTGGCAGGAGGGGAGCGCCAGGAGAGCCCGTCCACGGCCCCCGGGGCGGGCCTGGCGTGTTCGTCCCAATTCTGCCCTCTCTCTGAGTTCATCCAACACTTAGAGCTGTCATCTCGGTCTGTGACATATCTGTCTGCTAAGTGAGGGAAAATGTAAACTGCTTGGTTTTTACTTTGGCACTGAGTGGGGAGCCCCGGCCCTCTCTTGTCAGTTGAAACAGTTCACAGGATTCCACGTGAAAAAGGGACAACTGAGGCAGCGAGTCCCTAGCCCAGACCCCCACTCCCGGCAGAGGCTCCAGGCCCTTCACAGGCCTCCCAGGCGTCCACGGGCCGGGCTGGGTGCTCGGCAGGTGCGCAAAGTGCTCGTTCGGGCCCCAGCAAAGCGGAGGCACTGGGAAGCGTTCGCGGAAACGATCTGATGTTCCAGTGAGAAGCCTCGTGCTCCTTCTGGAACCTGATATGTCTCATTTTTAATGGCGTGTGGTGCGTGCTGCAGCGGCGCTGGGAGTCCGTGGCCTTGATTCCGAAGTCTTTACGAGTCTTGGCTTGGCCCTGCGCGGAGCCTGGTGTGAAAGCAGCTGGGGTTGTGGTGGGTATGGTGGCCGGGGCTCCCCACGGCTCCCTGGAAACGCCGGACCAGCGGTAGGGTCCTGCCGGCCCTGCTCCCTCGCCACCAAGAGGGGAAATGGGGCGGACGACCCTGGAGGAGTCATCGGGCGGACCAGCGCTTGCTCTCGGGCCCCGCAGGACCCGTGTGTCTCCCAGCCTGTGCGTTGAGCCCTCAGTTACCTCGGCAAGGGCTCCTGGGTGCCGTCCCTAAGTGGTCCCGGGAGGTGGTGGCATGTGTGTTCTTGTCCTGCTGTTGCAGACTCTGCCGGCTGTGTCCCCAGGGCCCGGCCTCCGGCACGGCCCCTGGACTCCGGGCCACTGAGCTTCAAACTGAACCGTGCACCAGCAGGACCCAGACCCCCGGGGGTCTGGGCGGGGCCGGCGCCCCGCTCCCCGCCTCCCCGCCAGCCCGCTTCGCCTTGCACAGGCCCATTCAGTCTCTGTAGCTGTTGCTCTCTGAGATCCATTCAATGCTGATTGACGGGGATCCGGTCCGTCCTTCGGCCCTGGCATCAGGTTCCAGGTTAAATCCAAGTCTTAGCTAATCCGTCCACCCTGAGAACGGTCCAGCTGTCCCACGGTGTCACGAGCGGGGCTGTGATGGCGTCTTTCTGGGCACGGGAGCTGTGGCTTCTCAGGATGCGCGGACGGGGAGGGGTGGGTCCCAGGGGAGGCCGCCACGCTGAGCTGGTGGCCCCGCTGCCACCCTTAATGCTGCCACTCACGGGCGGTGTGACTGCAGGAAGGTGGGAGCCTCTGCGAGTGACGGCCCTCCTTGTCATTGCGAGGATGGAGGGGCGCACGCGGCGGGGACGAGAGCAGAGGTGGTGGGCACCGTGCACGCATGCTTGTGTTTTATCTGTGTGTGCACGTGTATATGTGTGTACATGTATAGTACGTGTGTACATGTGAACGTGTGTGTAGTCTGCCTCTGTGTGGTATGTATGTATGCGTGTGTGTTGTGTTAGACGCGCATGTTTGTGTGTTTTACGCGGGTATAGTGTATATACGTGCATGCGTGTGTACGTGTATTTATAGGTGTGTATTTGCGTGTATGACGTGTGCACGTGTGTGTATAGTGTACGTACGGTATGCGTTCGCACGTGTATAGTGCGTGTGTGTGTGTATACATGTGCAGTGTGTGTGTGAGCGTGTACAATGTAATTTCCTTTTCACCAATTTACTGACACAGAGGTACATCAGACCAGGGGGACCAGAGCCTCGGCTTGTCCTAAGTATTTAACTCAAGCCCACAAGCGGCTGCCTCGTTCCCTGTGGTTGGAGCATGTCCGTCACTGAAGCAGTGTTTGTATAAAAGGAAAAGAAACAAAGAGCAGCAAAAGTGGCGCACCCGGCCCCCGGCTTCTAGCCTCTGCTCTCAGTGCGTTAAGGCAGAAGCAGAGGCCGTGTCCTGAGGGGGGACATGCGGGTGCGCCTCCTGTGATGCTGGCTGTGAGGGTGGCCTGTGGGGAGGGCCCATTGAGGCGTTTCACACGTGTGTTCTCCAGAACCCTGGTTCTATCCGAGGCCTTCGGGAAAGGGGGTCGTGGCTCTGCAGGTATGCTGGGCGATGTCCCACCTGGGGGTCCTCGACTGCCACTGTTTCGGCTGAAAATCCTCGGCGAAGTTTAAACAGACAATCACCTGACCTCTGGTGCCCACTGCAACCAGAGCGCTGAGGGTTTCTGGAGCCAGGAGTGACCCCAGAGACCGGACCCCCCACCTTCTTGTGAGGACACAGCCCATCTGCCTGGGGCCCCATCGCTTGCCGTCCAGATTCCTCACTGCAGCGTCTGTTTTCTGAGCATTTACGCTTGGCCACCGGCCCGTACGCACTGCCGGGCCGGGAGCGGGGGGCGTGACTTTCACGGCTGCGGTTGCAAAGCTCTGCCCATCGCCACCCTTGTGCTCCCAGGACCCGCACCTGAACAATGCACATCCCAGATGCCAGCTCTGTAGATCCTTCTTACAAAGCATCTTATGTTGGATAAGAGGCCCTGGCGCTTTTTTTTTTTTTTTTTTGCCTATTTGTGAATATTAAATATTCATTCTTTCATCCCATAAGCATTTTGTTAACCTCAGGAACCATGTACCACACACACCGAAGGCTTCATTCTCAAGGCTTTTCAAGGCAAGGCAACATCTGGGCACCAACTTCTGTTCTGAAAATAGAGGTGAACTTAAAGGTGAAAAGTCACAGATCCTGCCCTCAGTTACCTTATAATCTAGTGGGAGAAATATGATGAATGCATAAAAATTAGACAAGTCAAGTGTTGTGATGAATTAGCGTATGTGAAACGAACGAGAAATTCTTTGCGTTCAGAAAAGACTCCGGGGGCGTGGGCTCTAGTCCCTCGATGGAACTTCGGAACAGAGAAGGTGCTTAAGCTGCTGTGGACGGTCGGATCCTGTCCCATGAAAAGACGTGTGAAGTCCCCACCCCCGGGACTCAGAATGCCCCCTTTGTGGGGGCTAGGGTGCCTCCAGTGTCACTATTTCAGTTGAGATGAGGCCATGCTGGGGCAGGTGGGCCCTTAATCCAGTGCGGCCGTGTCCTTAGAAAGGGGACAGCACCTGGACCAGGCAGAGGCCGCAGGAGGCCCCTCCCCAGGGACCGTGGGGTGGGAGGTGGCAGCCCTGCCACATCCTGACCTCAGGCTTCGGCCTCCAGACTCTGAAAGAATAAGTTTCCGTTGTTCTGGGCACTCGGTGTGCAGTGATGAGCGACGGCCACCCCAGAGGACTAAAGCAGCTGGATGTCAGTATGACACGAGGTGTCTGGGCAGAGACGGGGGACAGACAGCAACCAGGGGTTCCCGGGAGCCGGTGAGGAAGCCGGTCTGGAGCCCAGCGCTGGCCCAGGGAGATGGTAGGAGATGGGGCTGCTCTGAGGGGGCCGTGCTGAGCCCAAGACTGACCACCGGACCAACCACTGGACTGACTACTGGACGGACGCGGGAAGAGAGGCCTGGTCCCCCCAGGTGCCCATCAGAGCACCTGCACCTGCTCCCAGCAGGACGCTGGCCTCCCACGCGTGGACCGCCACCGCCCCCCGACCAAGTCACACCCGACGGCTTCCAGGCAGTTGTCTAGTTTTATCAGCTTCACTCACCCAAAGAATACGAGACTTCAGCGCTTGGGCCTCACGGGGGTGTCCTCTCCGCTGGGAGGAGGGGCTCTGCTTCCCGTGTGCCGGCTCCTCCGGGGCCCCTTTAAGAGAGAAGAAGGGCGCTCCCCCTTGTCTCCTCGGCGCCTCGAAGGAGCCGCGTTTCATTTATCCTCCTCTTGATTTTTAATTAACTTTAGGCTGGTCCAGCTGTGCTTGCTCTGGACTCCAATTTTGACAACTATCGACTGAATTGCCTGGTCAGTTCCATGAGAAAATAAAAATGAGCCCAACCAGCCAGCTGCTGATTGAATCGACCAGCCCGTGCGATCAAACGGTTTCTCAAGTCGCCTGGTTTAAGACGCCACGAATGCATTCCGTTGCTTTATTTAAAGCTCGTGTATTTATATAAGTGTAAAGGACGGTCTGCTCTCTGCCCACAGAGTAATTGTCTAGCTCTATCACCTAATTACCTCAACACGGTTAGCGATTGAGATATTAAAGCAGAAGGTTAGGTATTAAAAGCGTTGTTAAAACACAGAAATGAAATTTGCACAGATGATGTCTAATTCCAGACCGGAAATGCATCCACAGAGGACACGGTCAGATATCGAGCCCCAGCTTGGAAAATCCGCACAGGAGAACAGGTGAAAATTCGTGACTATGTCCAAAACATAGGAACTCTGCCATTTTTTTAAAAGTTGCAATGCTATGGATGTCCCAGAAGTGCTGGGTGATGAGACAGCTGAGGGATTCTGTTTGCAGAACATGGTCCAGCCCTGGAGAGGGGACGGGAGGAGGGTGGGGCAGGGCAGCTGCTCCGTGGTCATGTCCACGCCGTCTGGAGAGGCGACCTGTCACGGCCCTGGGCCTCGTGAGTCCTGGGGCGGCCTGACCCTGCGGCGCCCCCTCCCACAGGTGGCAGGCGCACGCTGACCCGGCCGGGGGGCCCTCCCTACAGGGCACGTGAGGAGGCAGCTTCCTCACACCGGGGTGCCAGGGAAGAGCCGCTGCCCAGCCTGAGACCGTCACCCACAGCCGGGACCTGGATGTGCCCCCGGGCTGTGCTGCTGCTCGCGTGGACGCCCCCGACCCTGCCAGCGAGCACCGCTTCCCTGCCAAGGCTGGCCGCTCACCAGCTTTGTCGTGGGGCGAAATGCCAAGTGGACTTACCGCGGGTTTGAAGGTCTGTGCTCGGAGATGTGCACACTTTGTGACCCTCCAGAGGGAAGATGTAAATAAGATCAATTCAACAGAGCAGACACGATCCCTCGTAACAGCCACGCTCTATGGGCAAAAAAATGTCTTAAAATTGGAATAACTGTGGGTGAAGTAACTGCTGTGGCTGAAAAAATACTTCAGAAAGATTCTGGGGTGAAGTTACAGAATTTATACCACATGTGAAATCCGTTCCCTAAATTCTTCAAATTAATACAGCAATTGCTTAATCTTATATATTTAATGTATTTGTAAGGTTTTATAAACTTTATAAAAACAAGACCTCTAAACTATTGTACAACCTTTGTAATAAATTTTGTAATAAAACAGGGAGGAACCAGAAAACACGTGCCACACAAGTTTGCTCGTTATGTGGCAAAATATTTTAAGAGAGTTGAAGGGCCGTTTGAACCCGTGTCCACAGCATGTGTCCACAGGTGCTGACTTGGGTGGATGAGATGCTTCCCAGAAAACGTCCACAGATAAGATAAACCTTCAGAGCGAAAGAGGCATTCGGAAATATTTCCCTTTCTGTGTGATACCTTACAGCTTCAAGAGCCATTAAAACAAGTATCAAAATAATACTGGATTTAGACCTTCAAATATCTTTAGGACAAAATATAAACCCAATCTTAGCAAAAATAATGAAGCATATGCAGCCATATGCCTGTCACTGAAGTGCATTTTAAAGAGAGCAAAATGATCTTCACACCATCACGTAATACAGGGAGTTACTGTTAAATGTTGTTTATTTCATCTTTTTCTCGTCCTTTAAAAGTTATTTAATAAATTCTCTACAATGTACACCATGTATTAGGACAATAGTAGATGGATACGTTGCCAATAAATCAATAGCTATTGGCAGGTGTTCAAAAGTTGTAGCAAGAGAACATTTTAAAGCAGAGCCAGGTGACTGATGGTGATTTGAGGGCTGGAATTTTTCTTTCTCGTTCATCTCTATCTCTGCTGTTTCTCAAAAAAATACTGACCGTTGTAATTCTGAGACCTCCAACCTACATCACCCTGGGGGCAAAGGTAAGCGTCCCGCCCGTGTCCCGCCAGCCCCCTGTCTGGCCGAGCTCCCCAGGCCCGGCCCCTTCTCTTCTCAGTGCGGCCCCAGTGGCGGTCGGCACAGCATCGTCCCCAGCAGGGGCCTCTCCTGTCTTCCCTCCCGGCAAAGCCACACTTGGACCCCCGGCCTGACTGTGTCTGGGTCAGTCCACGTGGAGAGTCTCCATATCAAGTCCACATGCAACCACGGTCCCGGCCTCCCAGGTCCACAGTCCAGACACAGAAGCAGCCCCACAGGCCCAGGACACCAGAGACTGGCCCCGGGGCTCCTGCCCTTGTTTGGCCGGTACGCTCGCGGTGGGGACCCTGGGAGACCTCCTTCCCCGGCATCAGGAAATGGAGCAGGCAAGGCGGCTTTGGTCGATGGTCTGGCTTAGGCGCTCACGGTCAGCAGGCTCCGGGTTCCGTCTGGCTCAGGCCAGGCAGCGTGAGGCTAGGCGTCCCCAGCACCGCCCTGCCGCCCAGCAGACGGCCCGCGGCTCTGACCTCACGGAACCACGGCTCTCAGCCCACCTGCCTGCGTGGACGCCTGCAACGTCAGTGCCGGGGCAGAGGCCACCCAGGCTTCGCTGCCCAGAATGTTCCGCAGGCCTCACAGCTCTCCTCTGGTCTTTCCTCTGCCTCTGTGTCTCCTGCTGCCGCGCAGGGCACCCGCTCTGCTCTCAGCCCCGTCCACAGAGCCGCTCCAGGGTAGACCCCCAGCACAAAGGAAGGTGGGGTGATGTTGTCCCCACCCAGGTGGCCTCAGTGCCACGTCCTGGTCCCACCGTGAGGACCAGAGGGCTCCGTGGCCTGACACCGGCCCAGCCTGCACCCCGCAGCTTTCCCGGGGATGTGGGCAGGTCCCACCCGTACCTCCCAGCCTCCTGTACAGCCCAGAGATGAGGCCGGGTTTCCGCGTGCGGGACCTCACCTCTTCCTTCAAAGGCGTCAGGGGACTTGAAGGTACTCTCTTACTTTTGCACAACCAAGAAGAGGCCTGGTCCCTCTGGCCTCTGCGGGGCGCTGCAGTCTCCTGGGATGAATAGCGAGCAGGAGATGTGGACACGGCCGGTTGGGAGGGGCTTGTCCCAACGGCTCCACACAGACCTCCCTCCCGAGCCAGCCGGCACCCTGCTGGGCCCTGACCCGGAGCAGCGAAGGGGGAGGAGGGTGGTGTCTCCACATTTCCCAAGGCTGCTGGGCCGGCCACAGACCCAGAGGGTTAAGCACAGACGTGTATCTCTCACACCCGGAGCCCGGGATCTGGGGTCCAGGTGAGGGCAGGGCCGGATCCTGCAGAGGCTTCCCTCCTTGCCATGTAGATGCCGTCTCCTCCCGTGTCCTCACGTGGCCGTCGCTCTGTGTGTGTCTGTGTCCTGATCTCCTCTTCTTATGAGGACACAGTCCTCTGGGCTCAGGGCCCACCCGTGACCCCGTAACCTGATTGCCTCTGCAAAGACCCTCCTCCAAGTGGGTTCTGAGGTCCTGGGGGTTAGGACTCAACACGTGATTCGGGGACACAATTCAGCCCTAACATGTGGGAAGTGATGTCTCCTTTTCAAGACCAATTTCCCTACAGACGCCAGAGGATGGAACTCTCTCCACATATTTCCGTTATTGTTGATGGAAACGCCCGTTCGGTTGTGAAAGAACTTCCGGGGAGAGCTCCGGCCCCTCCTTTTCTCTGTCTGGTCTTCCAGGCCCGCTTCTGATAAAGCATCACCAAGGAAACGCGGCCGTGACAAAGGGCCGCCTGCCCATCGGGAAGGGCTTAGGGTGTTGACTGGAGGATTTTCCACTTCACATTTACAGAGTCAGACACAAAGGCGCCGAGTGAAGTGCGTGGGGAAGAGGGGCAGACAAAGCACCGGCCCTTCTCCTGGACTGCAGCCCCGTCCCCTTGGTGAGAGGGTCCCGTCTCCCCTTCCTTCCTGGGCTGATCTTAACGGAAACGCGCCTCCCTCCCGGCCCCACGCTTGGCACTCGGGGGGTAGCCCTGCGGCCTCCCTGCCACGCGGGAATAAATTCCCCCCAGAAGAGCCAGGCAGGGCTCTCACCCAGGCCCGCTGGTCACTCCTCGTCTCGCTCTCCTGGACAAGCCCCTCTCTGCCCCTGGCGCCTGGCGGGTGGGGGACGGACTGTGGGTGGGATCCTGGGCAGGAAGGCTGCTGCCCCCGTGGTCCCCCCAAGGATGGGGGCACCTCCCTTCCAAAATAAACGCTTTTCTTGTGGGCCTGGGGAGGAATGACCCTCCAAAACTGGTGGGTTAGCATGAACCGCTCTGAACCTCACATTCTGAATGGTTCACTCGGTCATCGGTAACATCTGCGTCACTACCCGTAGTTTTTAAGGAAGCAGGAGAGAATCTGAAAAATCTGACCTGCCCTTCGTAAGCACCGACAGCCCCACAGGAGAAACTGATTCCAACATGTAACTTAAAAGCAATCATTTGGGGGGAGAAGACAGCTTGGTGTGGAAACCGTAAGATTAACATTTCTTGATCCATTTATGGCCTCGTCGCCTGAATGCTGTTCATAAACTTCTCTCAGCGTAAGTGGAGCTCCCTGTGCATTTTTAAGTAATGGGTTGCTTAATACTTGTTTTCAACAGAGATACACAAATTAACTTTTTTTAATATGGTGGTGCCTTTGACTGCAAGCTTATGTAATTGGGCAAAGAGGTTGCCAACATTTAGACTTTTTTAACAAAATAATCTCCGTAGAAATACAACTTTCCTTAGTTCTGTCACTGTGATGTTGGGATATTTTTAGCATATTTAAAACATCTAGACACAAAGGTGGCACCATTTTAAGCAAACTCAACCCTGAAGCCTGCTAACCCTGTACTACCGTTTTCAGCACCAAATAAACTCCACACAGAGGTTATTGGTTTTGTTTTGTGTTTACCAGGCAGGTATGCATCACATTTAGAATGCAATTTGGGGAAATGTGTGTTGTCTAGAGTGAGCCCGGTAGGCAGGTGTGGGCACCAGCAGCGCAAGGGGAGAAGATTTTGTTCAATTAGAAATACAGGGCATTGAGGTTTTGTGCCAAAGAAGAGAAAATTTGGAACACAGGCATCTTGCTTCTCGTGTAAAAGAGAATCCAGTGAGTCAGAGGATCTGAGGACACATCAGTCTTGCATGAGAGGTTCCCATGGCCTGATTGCTTCCCGGGTCTGGTCTGGTTCCTTGTTGGTAGTCGCTCGTGATGACCGACACCTCCTGCCTGCAGGACACCCGCTGCTTCTGCCCCCCTGGGGCAGGAAGGGGGGCGCAGCCGGGTGTGGGCCCACGGGCTGGGGCAGTGCCTTCTCAGGATGGGCTCGTCTGCCGTGACCCAGCCTGGCTCGAGCAGATTCTGGACGGGGGAGCCCCCGGACAGAAGAATTGCTCCTAGCGCCCGGAATCGGGGCCGGGGACGCCCAGAGGTGGGCGTCAGGGAACTTCAGTCCGTGTAGGTTGGTGGTTAAAAAACAAAGGCGCATTTTTACTCATGATCTGTATTTGTGTGGATTTTCAAATGCGTGTTGTGATTATTCTGAGGAGTTAAGGGGTAGTTTAGATTCTTAGCCGATACTCTTTTTATTACTTAAATAGCACATGCGCCTATTAAGCGTCACCTGCCACCCCGTGGGGGTGGGACCCAAAATGGCCTCATGAAAGGGATGATTCAAAGGCCCTGGTTAAAGACCCCTCCTCAGGGGCGGTAAGGACCGGCGACCACTGGCGTTTACTGGGGCAAAGGGCGGGAGCGGGAGGAAGCCTCGCCCCTCGACTGGACCTCCGTCCTCAGCTCTGCATCTCTTCAGCCCCTCGCCCTGCGCCTGCGGGAACTCACCTTGCTTTGGGCAAATCAAGAAGAGTAAAGCTCTGAAAACCCTAATTTATGGAACATTTCAGAGGTGATCATTCACGTTCCTGAAAGAAAAGCATTCTACACAGCTACGCGGCGTGAATTTGCGCCCAGGTGTCTACCTGCTGCTACAGGGAGGCTCCACCGGCCCCGGCCTGGGATCTAGACCCCGTTGTCTCTGGAGAAGCTGGGGGTCGGGGGCCTCCACCGCCCCACAGTGGACGCCTATTGAAGGAACTTGAAGCCAGACCCGGAGGGTCGAGCAGGAAAGACGCTGGATGCCGTGCAGGACTGTCCTTCTTCCTCCCTCCTTCCTCCCTCTGTCCGTGCTTCTTCCTCTCTCGTTCGCTTCTTCCAACTTCCCTGCAGCAGCCCAGCTGGGAGAACCTTGACGTGGCTCACAAACTGAGCTGCTGTGAAACACCAGGACCCCTGGGGCTGCGTGCAGGGTCCCCATGTGGGAAATGACCAGCAGTGGCTCCATCACCATCAGAGAGTAGCGTTGTCTCTATGCATTAGGAATATCCCCTTCCCTCCATAAAATACTTCCAAGCACATTTGATCTATAATTTATTTAAACCAAGGGCATTTGAGTAGGTGGTATAAACTAAAACAAGGAGAGTTTAAACATGTCGGTTCCTGGAGGACAGTCCGAGGTGCAGGGGAGCCTCCCGTAGTCTGCGCCTTCCCTCCCTCCCGAGACAGACCCAGCTCTCATCGGGGCCCTGCCCCGCGGCCAGGAGAGGGCCGCCCCGCTGCCCTGGAGTCTGCGACCTGAGATCTGACCTCGAGGCCACGTGGACGTCCCGTCAGCGTGGACGGACCCTGCATGGGGATGAACGCTTTCCCCCGTGGCCGCCAGGACAGGACAGACAGCAGGACTCCAGCCGGTGTCTGAGACGGCCAGAGAGCTTGGGGCGGAAAGCAGGAGTGAGGCCGAGTGGGTGGAGGGGGCCGCCGGCTGCCCCGCCCGCCCTGGCTTGTTCTGTGCAGGAGAGAATTGACCACGTGGGATCCGGCCCGCTCGATAGAGGTTTCCTGCTACGTGCAGCTGAAGCAGCCCTGAGCCATGCCTGGATCTAAACGACGGCCAGCCCAGAATGCTCATTCCTGGGTGCGGGGGCCACCGGCGGGGATTCCGAGGGGCGGGGCTGACCTTCCTCAGGATTTAGCTGTGCGGCCTGGAGCAGACACGTAGCCTCTCTGGACCTCCGGCCTCCTGCACTCCTCCTCCCGGCCCGCCCCACCTTCCCCAGACCCAGCGGGGACCCTCACCTCCTAAGGTTTTACCTTGGGAAGGGAGCCAGAGAATCACCCCATCACCTCAGAGACCACCATGTGTCCAGGGTACGGACTCGGGCGTAGAAGCCCTGGGGTTCTGGAAACCAGCCGAGTGGGCCTGCCCACGGGCCTCACCCCTGGACCTGCACTTGGGCCAGAATGTGGGGCTGGGGTCAGAGTCCACGTTGGGGGCTGTGCGTGTCCAGCCTCCTTCCCTCCGTCTCAGCGCGGCTGTGGCCTCGCCGGTTAGGGGCAGGTCTGGGCTCCACGGTCACCCCGGCCAGTGTGTGCGCCGTGGATATAACCGGGAGGCCCGGGGCCCAGGGATGGCCGTCGGAGGGCGGGCCTCAGTGTGACCCTGAGACGTGCCTCGTTTTCCCGCAGTTTGGAGGCCGGCAATGCTGCTGACGACCTCCTGGAGGGTCAGGACTGTTTTCTCACCTGTGAGTGGGCAGTTGTGACTCACAGGATGAGGCCCAAGTCCGTGAAATATAGTGGGAGCTCCCGTGACGGTCCCGTCAGTCCCCGCAGGCTGACCCGTCCTTACAGTGATCACCCCGGCCGTGCTGGGCCCAGACTGCGCCCCACGGACCGGAGGCAGGGGCGCCCCAGCTGTGCTGGCCTCACAGGCGCGGTGGGCCCCTGCCTGCTCACTCTGTCGCCGAGGGGAGGCCCGGGGCCTGTGTCTTGGGAGCCCCGCCTGCTCGCGGCCCCCAGCTTCCCCCTCACTCCCCGCAGCCGCCCTGAAGGAGACCTGGGCTGTTTAGGGTCCACTGAGAGCCCAACTCTTCTCGCAGTAAATTACGAGGCTCTCCGTTTTACTGCCCTTCTCGCAGTAAATTACGAGGCTCTCCGTTACCCTTTACCTAATTTCCTAGGATGCAGACTTGAGTCATAATTGGAAGCTTCTGAAGAGCCCTTCCCATGATTCCCGCTTTGTCGTGTAAAAGTACTGGCAGCTCCTCCTCTAAGTGTCCTCGCTGCCCAGGGACGGGGGACAGGAGCCCTAGTTCTGCCCCGGGCACCTCGAGTTTCTCCTCCTGCCTTGAGACGCCCACCCACCTCCCGACTTTCCCATAGTGTCCTGTGAGGCCCAGAGGATCCTCCCTGAGTCTAATCACATTTTATTCCCCTTTTCCTTTGTGGTTTGTGCTCTGAACACTCCCCTGCGTTCAGAGCGGCATTTGGATGTTTTCCAGTGTTTCCTCTGAAGCGTTTACCATTCCGTGTTCACATTTAGGCTGTCATTTGCCTGGGGTTGCTTTTTACGTGTTGAGGAAAGCAGGTCCAGCAAAGCCGCCTTCTTCCCCGTGTGGCCCTCCCGCTGCGTGGCCCTCCCTGCCCTCTGGCCTGTGGTGCCACCGCCACGTCCTCGCATGTCTGGGGTCCCCCCGTGCCCCTCCCCCAGTGCCCACATGGGGTCCTGCGGCTGGGCACTGAGGCCCCGGCTGTCCAGGTTGGGGGGTTGTTCCCCGCCTTGGCTGTCAGATGGTCTCTGTTCGTGGGCTGTGCAGCCGTGAACACACGTGATGCAGAGCTGCGTGTCACAGGGAGAAGCCTCAGAAACATGAAGTGAATGGAAAAAAGGCAAATTTCAGCAGCATCCATACGAGAGTGGCCGTTTGTGTGTTACCTCTATGAGGCGTGGGACACGGGAGCCGCGCAGGCTGGGCCTCATGAGTCTGTTTCCCGCTCTCCCCACGGCTGTCTGTGCACCTCCTCTAGGTGGAAAACTGTCCACTTGAAAAACAGGAAAGAGAATCTTGGTCCTTCTTTGTCTTTCTTGATCACCATGCCCTCGTGTCCAGGTCCCCGCCTCTCGCCTGTCTGATTTGACGGAGTCCAGACCATTGAAGGGCACCCAGGTGTCCGCTCTCCTGTGGGGTGGGTGGGAAAGCCGGGCTCCTGTGGGACCACCCTCTGGACCACCGTCAGAACCCACAAGAACGTGATAATAACAGTAAAACAAGAGAAACGGAGCCCGTGGGGTGCATGGCCACATGCAGGTGTTGGGGGTGACCGTCCTGGCCCAGCGTCTGCTCCCTGGCCTGTGGACCTGAGCTCGGCATCTGCATTCGGGGGTCACAGTTACCCCCTCTGGCCCCCGCCCCTCCACCGGCGAGTCCTCTGCCCTTCAGCAGGCATTTCTTCCCCGGCATCAAAGGGACCTGACGCGGAGACATTGTGACCCGGGAGTCTGGAGAGGATGCCGTCACCACCCCACCTCTCCTCGCCCCTCCCCTCTTTATCAACAAATCTCCGTTGGTCCGTGCGCAGACCTCGGCCGCGGGTGATTGGTGCCGAGGCAGGGATTTCTTTTTAAGCTACGTGTACGAAGCAGGGAGCTGTGTGTCAGCCTGTTGTGGAGCATTTAGGGAAGAGCCCGAGGGCGTCCACGTGTGTCAACACTCCCTCAGCGACCAGTCCCCAGACAGGGCTGTTCTCGCCTGGCCTCACCCAGCCCACGGGGGGTGCTGCCTTCAGTGTCCGGGGAAGGTGGTGCTGCAGGAAGGTGACCTTGCCTCGCAGGAGCGCCGCAGGTGGAGGCAGGTGGGCGCAAACCCAGGAAGCGGCGCGCCACCCGGCGCCGGCGCGCCACCCCCTGGGGACGATTAATTCATTAGCGCCCGAGCCAGCCTGCGCTGTTTCCTTGTAATCACACCCACCTCCCACACTTGCTTTTGAAGACATTAATTGCATGATTAGTTTTATCATTTCTTCTGATTACCAGTTAAGTTACCGTCTTTCGTATTTCATACATGCCGTTATGGTTTAGAGTGCAGCTTTTTAATTTCTCCCCCAGCGGGGGATCTCACACATTTGAAGGCTACATTATCCACTCAATAAACAGAGAGAGTTTAATTTTCCGTGCAAAGTATTGGTGTGGACCTGGGAAGACGATGTTTCAGATATTATGCTATCAGGACGTTTAATTTTACAGGGGAGAAATCTTGTTTCTCGCTGTCACAACGACGCCCACAGAGCGTGACCTTAGTGCCACGTGGGGACCCAGCGTGGGGCTCCGGGGTCTGCTGCGGACGGAGCTGCCGCACCTCCTTCTCTCAACGGTGCTGCGGCCCCTGTCCTCCTTTCTGCGTGGCTGCTCCCACCCCGCCGACCGCGTGCCTGTTGGCGGTGGGTGCCCTGCCCCGGAGACCCGGCGGCCGCCCCGGGCAGGGACCCGCCGGCACCCACCCAACGGCACCCACCGAGCAGGCGCTCGTGAGGTCGGGGAGGAAGCAGACCAGCCAGGCTCCCGCGGCTGCTCACAAAACGGCCTTCGGGCCCTTGTCCTGTCCGCTCCCAAATCTCCCCCCTTCCCGCAGGAGAAGAAGTGCAAACAGATCTGTAATCACCGGCCAGGCAGGGGGACATGGTACCTCACTGGATGCGCTGAAGACTCCACGAGCGGGGACGTGCGGGAGGAAGTTTAACCGTGCGATTTAGCCGATCGATTCACAGCTTTGAGCACAAAGGGGCCGCTGAATAATGCCGTTTACAATACCGTGTGTGGGTTGGAGACCTTCACGTTGGTTTAAAATGTATGTGTGGGTCCAGTGCTCTGACAGCCAGGCCGCCCGGCAGGGGAAGCTGCTGGAGGTCTAAGGTAGTTCTAATTGGATGTGGCTACAGAAGGACAGAGTTCCAATTCTGATGTTGGGCCCTAAAGTATCGGCTTGACAGAGCTCTGCATTCTGGTGGAGGGAAAGGGAGGGGACCAAGAAAGGGGAGGAAGGCCCCTGGGAGCCCCTGCGTCCCGCGGGCACCCTGGGGGCTGGAAGCCCTCCAAGAACGTGCCAAATTGAAGGTGCCCATGATAACGGGGGGGCGGCTGCACCCTCGAGCTGCAGTTCTTCCTGAAGCGTAGGAAAAATCGCAGGGTTTCTTGGGTAGCATTTATTTACTCCTGGCTTCCCTCCGTAACCACACTGTCTCTCTCTTTTGAACGCCGGCCGGCTTCACATACAGCCCCGGGTAATATATGAGCCGGCCGGCTCTGTCACAAAGGTGACAGGGGCACAGAGGGCCCCTGGGGCAGGGTTCTCGGGCCCAGCAACCCCTCCCTCCACGGCCTGGGAGTCAGTACCGCTCCCTGCCCCATATACTTGCGTCTCCGTCTAAGGCTAATTTAGGGTTTCTAATTTAGGGGTGCTGGGAGAAGCCACCGTGTGGAGTGGTTGCGGGAGGGGAGGGAGCCTTCCCCCAAGTTTTAAATGAAACTTGGGTTTCATTTAAAACCCAAGTACAATACTGTAAGTTAAAAAATCTATCAGGAAAAGAGGACAGTCCCGTCGGCCGGCCTTGAGCTGTCCCGAGGCCCCAGGTGGTACCTGTGTGGGGCTTTGTCCTGAGTGGGCAGCTGTCTGACCAGCTCCCCCAGGGTCCTGGAAGCACAGGAAGGATGAACGTGGCCCAGACGCTTCGGGACCCGGCAGCCCGTCCAGAAAACATCCAGATGAAGCTAAGAGTTCCTGTCCTGCGGGCCGACAGCTTTCCCGGTGACGGCAGAGCTGCTTTCCGCCCGGCCCGCATCCCTGGGCTTCGTGTAGGCCGCTGGAAGGGACCTGGTCTGACCGCTGCGGGAGACCAGGGGTGTTTACAATACCGTGTGTGGGTTGGAGACGAGTGGGACGCGGTGCCCGCAGCAGGAAGAGGGGCAGGGCCTGGCGACCCTCCGGGGTGGGCGCAGCTGCTCCCCAGGAACCTGGACCAAGCCCACCCCTCCTGCCCCCGGCTCCCCTCACTGCTCAAACAGAGGAGAGTCTGACCGGGAGGGCTCTGGCGCCGGGCCAGCGCTGGCCTGCCAGACCAACAGCAGGGCCGAATGCACAGCAGGGCCACCTTTGGTCGGCGTGTTTGTCTGGAGCAGAGTCTAAACCGGACTCCCCTCCCGCTCAGCGCTGCCCTCTGACCCTGGGAGGCCTGGGCCCCCATGCCCCGCCGGCCCCCAAGGGCCGGTCCCCTCCTGGCCGCCCCGCCTGGAGCCGGGAAGTATCAGTACTCGCAAATGCCTGCTGTTACGTGAAGGAAAATGAGCCTGGGACAAAGAGGCAGCCCCGCTGGGCGATGACACCCTCACACCCCACACAGACACACAGTCACACAAGAGTGTGTGAAAGCCGCTGGCTTCTAGAGACTCGCACAGTCTGGCCGGGTCAGCACCACCGGAGGTGACTTCAGGAAGGCGGTGGATGCTCGCGGCTTGTGGGAGGGAGGGAGGGATTTGCACAGACAGCAGGAGAGGCAGGTAAGTGCCAGGAAACACTTCCATGCGTGGGCTTGGCACGTGGGGGATAAGATGTGTGGGACCCGGCCCCGTGCCTGCAGCTCCCGGTCTAACGGGTGGACAGACGCATACCCTTGGCCTTGCAATTAGGGGCAGCAAGTGCTCAGAACTGCGGCCTGCGGGCAGAGTGTGGATGGAAGGAGCGGGTTCCCACGTCACAGAGGAGCCCTCTGCTCTGGGCCTGGGGCTTGGTAGGATTTGCTGACCAGGCCTGGCCCAGGAGGACATATACACAGGGCAAGAGGAGCGTGAACCACGCTGCAGCCAGGGCTGTAGGCATCACTGGTCTGTGTCCAAGGGAGAGCCAGCCGCCTGCCCTAGCGGCGGTCCCCTGCCCTGCTCCGGTGACACCCTCTGCTTGGCTGGCTCCTGCGGCTCCACGTGCAGCCACCTCCTCCCTTGCCCTCTGCATCCCTCAGGGGCGCAGATTCCGTCCTAGCCGTCCTTAGACCCCAGGAGTGCGCCTTAAACCTGGCCCACAGTACTCTGCAAGTGGAAGTTCATCTGATCAGATGGACGAGTGGATGGACGGGTGGATGGAGGATGGAGGATGCGGACGTGGGGGATGGGGGGATGGATGGTGGATGGGGGGATGGATGGGAGATGGATGGATGATGGGTGCA
>NW_020172629.1:4343930-4355365 GCF_003031525.2 Neophocaena asiaeorientalis asiaeorientalis | reverse complement strand
GGTGGGTGGGTGGGTGATCGGATGAAGGAATAACCACACAAGGAAATGCAGCTTTGGTGACAGTATTGGAAAGACTCTGGGGGGATCAAAATGGTCTAGGCCAGTACGTTGTGTCATGACGTGGGCCATAGGAAGCTTTCTACATCTTCAAAGTCAGGAAATGCATATTTTTGTTCAAACACTTGCTGTATTTGATTGAATACTTGTATGGAAAACTTAGAAAATGCAATAAAACAATAAAATTACAGTAAAACAATAAAGTAAAGTCACTAATATTCTAATAAGCCACCCAGATTTGCTCATGAGTTGGTGTGTCTTTTAGAATACGTGTATGAGACACACCTCAGAGAGCGTTTTATCCGGCTTTTACTCAGCGTGTGCGGCGTTACCAGACGGTCTCTAGAACATTACTCCTAGGAACCTTAATTTATCTATTAACCAATCTGCTCTTGCTGAACGTTTAGGTTGTTTCCAGAACTTCTATAAATCTTGCAGCAGTTAAAGTCCTTATACATAAGTTTGATCTACGTGCCTTATTTCTTTAGGACACATTCCTAGAAATTTAACTACTGTGTCAAGAGGTGCACAGTCTCTTGGTTCTTACCATCCGGTGGAGCCGCTGTCTCCCCAGATCCCAGGACGTCCAGGAAGGTGGTGCGTCTGATGTGCTCTTAGCAGCACTGAGACGGCCATTCAGCTTGCGTTTTTGGCATTCTTTAAGGCAAATGATGGCATTTTTCATTGCTTTGATTTGTGGGTTTGAACTCTTGTAAAGGCGAACATATGTTCTGATGCTTGCTCGTGAGTTGTCCTGCTTCCGGGAGTGATCCGCTCAGAAACCTTTGTCGTCTCCCTTCCTTGTGGCAAACGTCCTGGGGTCTCTGCACCTCAGTTTCTTTGTTGTAAGTGTTCGAAGTGCAGAATATGAAACTTTGGTGCATTCAAATATATTTGTCATTTCCTTTCAGATTTTCACCAGTTGGCTGTCACGTTCAGAGAGCTCTTGATCTTCCTGGTCAGTTCAATGGGAATTTTTTCCTTTAGTTTTTTCATGGTTCGTATTGTTCCAGTTAATCTTTTAATTCATCTGGATCATCTTGGGTTGCTGTCGTCATATATTGTGAAGTGAGGGATAAACATGGATTTTTTTTCCCCCAAATAGACCCTCGTTTGTTGAGTAACCCATCACTGGCCCGGTGATTTGCTACGTTTCCTGCAGCTGTGTCGTTAATTTTGCCTAAAACAAGGCTGCCCGGTGGAGAGATCTGCTGAAACCTTCCGTAGAGCCTTGTGATTTTCACGCCAGCGTCTTCTCAGACCTGGAGACTCTTCTTCGAGTCTCCCCTTGCTCCTACTGGTGAGCCTGGCCTCCTTCCCAGTTACGCCCAGGCCTCCTGGGCCCTGCAGCTGCGCCCTCCCCATGCTGGGGCAGTGCTCCCCACCCACAAGAATCCCAACTGACCGTCTCCATTTCCTTGCTTTGTCTCCACCCCCCAGGCCCGCTCTTTGCCTTCCTGACTGTGTTCCTGCTTTGCGCGCATTTCACCCCGTGTTTAGTCACCGCCTGGGCCTCTGCCCCGCGCCGTGGAGACCGCGTCTCCGCCAGAGGCCGGCACGGTTGTCCCTGGTCTAGAACGTTCCTCCAGACACCCCGGCGCTGCTTCTTGCCTCTGCTCCTGGCTGTCCCCAGGTGGAGACCTGTCCTTCTGGTGGCTCCCCAGCTCCGCTCCTTGCCCCGCTCTGGTAGAGCCCCCTCCCCTGACACACTGCTCGCTTGGGGGTTGGGAAGACACTCGTTTGCAGCAGAAAGGCCCCCGTTTCCAAGGCAGGTTTGGTCAGCCTTCCTGATGATAAAATCCACCAATTGGATGAGTTTTGACAACCATGTACAGCTTTGAGCCCTGATCCAGATCTAGAACTTTCCCAAGCCCCTCGGGGCCCTCTCCCTACCCCCCCAGGGCTCTGGCCACCACCGACTTGCTTTCTTTACTCTAGTCCTGCCTGTTGTGGAATTTCGTAAAAGTGGGAGCGTGTGGGATCCAGTCTTCTGTTTCTGGGGTTTTCCGTGGGGCAGGTGCTGGGCGCTCCCCTCCTCTGGACAGAGCCTGAGGACCAGCAGGTGGCCTGTGCCCCCCGTCCCTGTGCCTTCAGGCCAATGAGGAGCAGCGGGGGAGGGGGCAGGACACCCCCCACCTTCCACATGACGTCCAGAGGCCGCGCAGCCCTCCAGCCTGGCTCCCTGGGCCCAGGGACACGCGATCCTGAGCCCCGAGGCCGGCTGTCTGCAGGTTGGCGCTGGTCGGGTGCTGCCAGAGAGCAGAAGCGAGGCCACGAGACCGTATTTACACACGACTCACACTTAATGGGTTTCCTGGGGGGTTTTCTTTAATTTTTATTGGAACATAGTTGCTTTATAATGTTGTGCTAGTTTCTGCCGCACGGCAAAGTACATCAGCTGTACGTATACATATATCCCCTCTTTTTCGGATTTCCTTCCCATTTAGGTCACCAGAGCACTGAGTAGAGTTCCCTGAGCTATACAGCAAGTTCTCATTAGTTATCTGTTTTATACATAGTATATATGTACGTAGTGTATATATGTCAATCCCAGTCTCCCAGTTCATCCCACCCCCGCTTTCCCCCTTGGTAGCCATACGTTTTAGTTTGTTCTCTACATCTGTGTCTCTATCCCTGCTTTATAAATAAGACTGTCTATACCAATTTTTTCAGGTTCCACATATATGTCTTGATATGTGGTATTTGTTTTTCTCTTTCTGACTTACTTCACTCTGTATGACAGTCTCTAGGAGGAATCAGTCTCCCTGACTTCAGACTATACTACAAAGCTACAATCATCAAGACAATATGGTACTGGCACAAAAACGGAAACATAGATCAATGGAACAAGATAGAAAGCCCAGAGATAAACCCACAGACCTATAGTCACCTTATCTTTGATAAAGGAGGCCAGAATAAACAATGGAGCAAAGACAGCCTCTTCAATAAGTGGTGCTGGAAACCTGGACAGCTACATGTAAAAGAATGAAATTAGAACGCTCCCTAACACCGTACACAAAAATAAACTCAAAATGGATTAAAGACCTAAATGTAAGACCAGACACTATAAAACTCTTAGAGGAAAAGGTAGGCAGAACACTCTATGACATAAACCACAGCAAGATCCTTTTTGACCCACCTCCTAGAGTAAGGGAAATAAAAACAAAAATAAACAAATGGGACCTAATGAAACTTAAAAGCTTTTGTCCAGCAAAGGAAACCATAAACAAGACGAAAAGACAGCCCTCATGTTTAATGCCTCTTCTGGGCCGTTACACTGAGGGTATTGACGCGTTTACTGGACGCCCTGGATGATGAGAAAAAGCCAGGCTCGTCTCAGCGGCTCTTTCCTCCTGGGATGGGGCTTCTCAGCCGACGAGGGTCTCCCATCCTCTGAGCTGCGTCACCCAGGCCGTCCCTGCACCTCCGACACACCTGGCTTCTTGTGGAGAGTGGCCAAGCTGAGCCCCCCGGGCCCAATCCCATGACCAACAGAGCTGGGGATACAGGGCAGGAGGGTCCAGGACCTCGGTGGGAGCCCATCCTCCGCCCCTCTGGGCTCCAGGTGGAGGGAGGGTGTGAGGCTGCAGGACCAGCCCCAAGTCCCGTCCACTTTCCTGAGCACAGGCATTCTTCAGGCACAGTGGAAAGTGGAATTGTCAGGTCTGCCCACTTTCTGCCCTGATTTGGCCCACGAGTACCTGCTGCTTTATGGAGCTGAGCGACTTGTTAGTCCTAAAGTTTCCATAAGAAAGAGTTTGACCAGAAGAAATGTGGAATACTGATTTCTATCTGGAAAGAGATCCAGGTGTATCGGTTAAGAGCACCCACGGCCAATCATCATCTCCAGGCCTGCACCCGGATCCCGGGTCCACCGTCATGTCCATCTGCCCACCACCCCCGCTTGAGGTCCCTCGGGACAGACGCCTCCGTCCGCCTTCCTGCTGAGGAATCTGGTGATGGACGTTGTCCTGACGACTTATCCACGTTCCCTTTGGTAGTTATCTCGCCGCCATATTTGAATTTACCCCAGAGCTTGGGTTCTCTGCAGCTGCTTTTACTACTCGGAGGAGAGCGGGTCCAGGTTCAGAAACATCAAGGCTGGGCCTCCAGCAGCAAAAGAGCCTCCAAATCTGCCCCAGAGTCCTGCTCAAAACACGTGTTTTTGAGAACTGCCACAGACTGTGCGTCTTCCCTCGCACCCTCCACTCCCCGCACCCCTGGTCTCCTTCGTGTTCTTTGCTTTCCTCCTTCCTTTTTTTTTCATGGCGATTTTTGTGCAGACAAGTGCAGTAAATCTCTGGGTTTCAGGAGAGCTTGAGAGCATTCTCCAGTCGGGCAGAATATGGGTCCTTGGACGTGGTGGGGACGTTGATCAGCTCAGCTGAGCCCCCGAACCTCCTTGCCTTCCACCTGCTGCTCAAATTCGTATTGAAAATAAAAACAAAAGCCTTCCGTCTCCAGTTTACAAAGATGCAGCCATCCTTAACAGCCCAAAATGGATTAGAGCCGCTGCATCCGCAGAGCCCACTTAGCAAAGTGTGAAACAGTCACAGCACAAGGTAATTTGCAAAATGCAGTCGCCTCTGATCAATCTGAAATAATCCGCCTGTTTATAAAACAGAACATAAGAGGCGGCGCCGAGCCTGACGCCAGTTACGCTGGTAATACGGTTTTAAAGTGGCTCCCAAACCCCAGCTCCTGGGGGCTGGCCAAGCGTCGGAGCCGCCTGGCAGGCCCGGATGTTCCCTTTCTGGGGAGACCGGAGGAGAATTAATCACATGGTCGTGGGAGCCATTTCCATCCTAGGGAATTAACGGAGGCGCCAGACACCGAGCACACCTCTCATGCCGCCCGGCCACGGCGCCCGTACAAATGCCAGCAGGAGCGCGAAGCTTTCCCCCTACTTGGTCAGCAAGCACAGCCCGCCGCGGGGGTGAGTGTCCGTGCCCCTTTCAGGACTCCGCTGGATCAAACCGTGACCCTCACTGTGTTTCAGGTTCAATTCCGACTCTGGCGGCAACAGCTGCCTCGTGGGACGAACTGTGTGTTCCAACGTGTGACACCTGTAAGGGGACGTGAGCCTGGGGGCTGCACCCGTACCTTCCTGGGCCTCTGTTCAAGCCCCGAAGCCAAGAGGAACTCAGTAGAGGACATTCGTTTCTCAGGGTGGTTTCCTGAGGGCTGAGTGTCTTCCCAAGTCTGACCTGGTGAAGGCAGCTCTGGCCCCTCCGGGTTCCCCTACACTCTCTCCCCATCCCCCCACCCCATCCCCTCTCCATCCCCCCGGTGCTGTGGGGTGAGGACTGATTCCCGCCACATCCCCAGGAGAGCTCCCAATGTCCAAGCCCTTTAGAGCTCTTCCCTCAAAACATCAATCTGCACCGTTAGACGCTTTGAAGAAACAACAGGAAAGCCAGGGAGAGGGCTGACCCCACAAGCGGGTATCCCAGCCGTCCCTACGGTGGTGGCTTCTGTCCCGCGCTGTCATAGGACGTGAAGCCGTGCCCAGCACCTCCTCCCCCCTCCAGCCCGGCTTGTGACAAAAAGGAGGAGTGCTTCTGCACGTTTCTCCTTTTACCCTCGATTTTATTTTGCAAATTTCAAACTTGCAGACAAGCTGAAAGAAGAGTAAAGTCAACACCCGTTCCTGTTCATCTAGATTCACCAGTCGTTAGCATCTACCCTGTCACTCATCTGCTACCTGGATGAAATTGTTGAAAGTATGTTCCAGACATGAAACTCCACTGTGAAATATGTTTTTAAACGTGTGTCTTCTTCTACATCATCCCCCAAAGCACAGCCTTGACGCAGTCATGTTATTTAACACAGTTTGTGGTCAGATTCCCCCGCCTTGTCCCAATTACGCTATTCATAGCTACTCTTTCACTTTTGATCCAGATTCCAATCAAGGAGCAGTGCTGCTTCCTGTTGTCACACCTCCTTAATTTTCTTTATTCTGGACCACTCTTCCTACCTTCTAATTCTGTTTTATTTTTAGTCGTTCCTAATATAGCGGTTTTTAAAGACACGGGGCCAGCTGTCCTGTGAAATACGTCTTGATCTGGGTTTGTCTGATGGTCCCCCAGGGCTCAGGGGCAGAGGAAGGGTTTGGGCTAGAGCGCTGCACACGTGGGTCTGCGTGTGCCCCCCGGGGCGCCACGTCGGGAGGTGGATGGCGTGAGTTCCCCCAGGTTTGGGCAGTGCCGAGTGGGCCTCCTGGGGAGTGTGGGGTCCGGCACGTTGCTCCGCTAGGAAGGAACCTTCTCTCCTTGGTAATTAACCAGCATTCTCGGAGATACTTTGGGACAGTGGGACCCCCCTGGTGCCCTGCTACCTCTCCCCGGGCGCCTCTTGTTTCTGGCCGAGTGGGGAACCTTTACGTGGAGGAGGCTGGGCACTGCCTGTGCGGCCCTGAGGTTCTCAGTGGCGTCTCCGGTGGCCGTGCAGGCACAGAGATGCCAGCACCTCGTCTCACAGAGGCTGGAGCTATCGTGGGGCCCAGGCAGGACACCGAGGGGACCGGCCGGTGAAGGTGGGAGGAGTGTTGCGGACCGGCGCGCTGGGGTCTAGAAGGCATGGCGCTTTGGAGCCGGAGGACAGAGAGTGTCCCCGAGGGGAGGCTGTCCTCCCAGGGGGAGAGCCTGTCTGGGCACGTCTCGGGAGAGGAGGGGCTCCAAGGGGCGGAGGACACCATCATACTACAGAAGGCAGGTGTCTGGACGGCATGGCCTTTGCCCAGGGCCGGGTGTGCACCTCCCCCATCTGTGTCCTTGGCCAGGTGCTCGAAGGGGACCAGACAGGCCCTTCTGGGGGAACCCTGGGACACGGCCGTCCTCCCCGCCGTCCCGTCGGGGCCTGGGCGCTTCAGCGAGCGCCCAAGCAAGGGCCTGCGGTAGAGCCTCTTCCAGGCCCTGCTGTAGACGCGGCACAGCTCCGAGGCATGGTCCTTTTCAATGTTTGAGTGAGGCCTCTGTAAACGTAACCTTCCACCAGAGTTCCCTGTTAGTCTTGCTAGAGCCGCTGAACAGCAGAGCTTACCTGCCATTTAACGGCCCTCCTTTGGGGACACCCTGTGGGGCACAGACTCACCAGCAGGTGGTTCTCACGCCCTGGGCATGTGAGGTCTTGCCCACGCACACGTGGTCACGTGTGTGCCTTAGGGCAGCGTGACCGCGGAAGGGCCCCCAGATCATGGCCTGATTGACGTGAAGAAGCTCTGTTTGTCATTTTTAAAGACACCTACTTACCAACCAACTTTGTGAACCACCGTAAAATGGGGTCTTTCTTTTGTGCGCCAACAAAGTCAGGGTGTAGGTAGCGCCTATGCGAGCAGTTGCTTTGGGGATGGAGTCCTTAGTCAGGGTGTAGGTAGCGCCTATGCGAGCAGTTGCTTTGGGGATGGAGTCCTTACATGTTCGCTTTTGACTTCAAATCGCTTCTCTTTGTAGAAGTCAGTTTATTATGGATGCTTCAAAATACACTTCTAAGGCAACAAATTGAGCCGTCCTTATGAAAAATGTATTACGTATTTCAAAATTAAGTGGCTCACGAGGATGCCGGGCTTGGTTGCACCTCACGCATCAGGAGAGCAACATGCAGGGAGGCGCTCCAAACACATTTGAAATTAAAATACTGTTTAGTCTTGAGACGAGGATGTAATCAATTTCCCTTAGAAAATTATGAAAACTGAGATGCAGGGAGAAACGTGCTTTGAAGAAACAGTGACGCCATCTCGTATGAACTCATGACTCGAAGCACCTGCCCCTGGAGACGATGGTCGCGGCGCTGCACGAGCCCCTCTCCGTGGCGTGGATGCATCTGCTGCTGTCCCCGGCTTCACCTGACTCGGGCATAATCAGGAGTCCCTGACCCAGGAGCTCCCCCTGTAACCTGTCAGCTGTTTGGCAGGAAGTTGGTACCTGCCATCGAGTGAAGTTTGCATGGTTTTGTTTAACTTCTCGTAAGCACACGTTTGACTCAAGTTTTCACATCTGCAGTAACCAGAACCTCCATCCGGCGTCTGCCTGAGCTCTGGACCACCTCCGCCCACTTCCCTTCGCGCCACCCTCTGGGGCTGGCAGGGCTGCCAGTCTGAGAGGTGGCGGACAGGCCAGGAGCAGGTGCACACGGGCTCATCTCCTGCCTGATGGCTCGCTCGCTTTACACACTGGCTCCTTGGTCTACTTGAACTCTGACGTGAGTCACTGAAACACAGATCGTGTCCAAATGCAGACGCAGTCCAAGGCAAAGAGGAGACCCCTCAGTATCCAGATGGGCCAGAAAGGGGGGCTGGGGCTCTGGAGGGGTTTGTTAGGAGGCCTCAGCCCGGCCGGGATGGTGCCACAGGTCCAGGGAGGTCTCGGTGGTGCCCGTGGTCTGTCCCGGGGCTCAAGATGTCTCCCATGGACGGCAGCTGCTCTGATCAGGACCCGTCTGCCTTGTCTGCCGGGGAACCTGAGTGGCTACCCCGGGGACCCACGCGATGGGAGCTTGATGACGTATTAGTGAGGGAGGGGAAGGAGGAGGGACGGACGTTCTGGCTCTTTATTCATGGGTTTTCATGGGTGGAGAACGTCATAAGCAGGTTATCAGCGTGTCCGCATGTGCGCTGCCATCCTGTTGCCGGGAGGGGTAGCAGGCCTCCTGGGTCTGCGTCCCAGCCCCGCCACTGCTGGGATTCTCGGCGACTCTCCCCTGGAGAATCTGCCGCTCACAGCACTCGGGATCTGGAAGTCTGGTTTATGGTTCAGGAAACTCGCTAACTTGCTCCAAATAAGGCAGCCAGCCTCCGGTTCTTCACCTCGAACTCTCTGAAACCAAGGCCTCTGGTTCTGACCAGCTGTGATCGCTTCTCTGTGCTGCTTGTACCGTACGTGTCCTGCTGCCCGCGGGCAGCCCTTAGCCAGCACTGGAGTAAATGCTCCAAGTCCGTGAGGTAGTGCCCGTCTTTCAGATGTGCGGTCCGAGGCCTAGAGCAGCTGGCCGTCGCGGCTCAGGGTCGCTCAGAAAGGGGCCCACTTCCACGGCTTCCACCCTGGGCGGCTCCTGCCGGCAGGAGCGGACTGGATCTGAATTTCTTTGGCTGGACTACATCCCTGCAAGCCTGGGTCTGTCTCTTGCATCAGCTCTGAGTGAGGCTGAAGGACCACTTCCAGGGTGGGAGGCCCCTTCTCTCCCCGCCCCTCATCTTGCAGGAGCCGGAGCTGGACTGCAGGGCGCGCGGGGAAGGACAGCCATTGCCTCAGTTTGTGTGAGACGTTGTGATGATTAGAGGCTGTTTTCTTCTAACCCAGAGAATCAGGCTGGTCCCAACTCTTGTCTGAACCTGGGGAAACTTAATCTAAGGAAGGAGGGGAATCAGGCCCTAACGTGCTCTGTGGTGGGAGCCTTGCTAAGATTTTACTCTCTTGGTGGTTTCTTTTCATGTTTTCTCTCTGACTAACATGAATAGGGGCCTAATATGGTCTTAAGTCTTACCCTGAAATGGGGGCAGTAGGAGAAGAAACGAGATGGGCGGGAAACAGGTGCAGCCACGCAGCGAGCAGGGTCGTGAAGGAACACGTGTGAGTCAGCGTGTGCGTGTAAGTGTGTGCTCATACACGCGTGAGCGAGAGAGGCCGCCGCAGCACCGGTGTCGTCGCCCTGTGTCTCCACGCCGTTTCCCCTCTGCGTGTCCCGATGTCCCTTTTTATAGGCACTGGTGACGTGGGATCAGGGCCCACCTGGGGGAGCTCATTGCAGCTCGATCGTCTGCAGAGACCCTGTTTCCCACATGAGGTCACAGTCAGCGGCCTGGGGGTTAGAAATGCCACATCTTTCGAGGGGACACAATTTAACCCACGACACCCACGGACACTGGCTTTTGCGCCTTGGTGACAAGTTTTCTCCAAGTTGATCCATAAATACTAAAACGTCAGTGGAACCGTCAGGCTGTACCTTCAATTTCCATGGACAGAGCCCACGTCTAGGCCCAGGTCACAGCGGGTGATGGGCCGGGAGAACTGCAGCCTCGGGACAGGAAGGGCTGGGGCCAGGCCAGCATCGGTGCTTTAACCAGACTCCAGTGGTTCTGAGCCATGATCAGGTTTGAGAACCATCCAGGCCCCTCGGGCAGTTCGAGGTTCCCCACCCCAGTCACCCCTCTCGGCCTCTTTCGGGACCCCACAGCCAGCCACGTCCCCTAAACATGCCTGTGGGCGACCTCAGAGCAGAACGGGTGGAGCTGGTGAATCCCAGGTGAAAGGAAAACCACAGAGCCGAGCCTGTGGTCACGCCTCCACCTTCCAAAATGAGGAAGAGGGAGATCCACACCAGAGCGATCCACAACCCCCCACCCGTTCTCAAGGGCAGAGTCCCCTGAGGTCACACCCACTGCCAGGTGCTAATAGTGATGATTTGCATGTGAGCGTTCAGCCCTAGTGAAAGGAATACTGAAAGCTGGGGAGAGAGCTTTCTATCCGCTGGCTCTGCTGGGAGTTAAGTGCCTGAGTCTCGCACTGTTTTATGACCCCAAACCGGTTTGAAGATTGAAAGAAGTTTGCACTTTTTTCATGTCTCATTTTTTGAAGAATGGAATTCCTGTGGGTGTGGGGCTGGGGGTCTGAGGGTGACGATGGTGAGGGAGGGAGGGACACCTGTGCAGGACCCTAACCCCGCCCAAGGCCCCGCACTCCGCTCTGCCAGCCCTGGCCCCTAGCAGGCCCCTGTCTGCACTGTCACCTCCTCCCACCTCCCATCAAACCCTCAGGGCGTCCAGCACAGTGCAGATCCCGTCATGTGGATTTGGCACTACTTGGGGGCCACTGACTGGCCGTACTTCCTCCGCAGGGACGAACACAGTCTGTGCTGCATAGATGTGCTCTGGGAGCGAGCAGAGGGCGCGGGGCTGGCACGGGGCCCAAGGGTGCGCCCTCCTCTGCCCACTGGACGGAGGGGAAGCTGGGGGTCCTGAGGAGGTCACGGGCTGCAGCTCTCCAGCTATGGCTGCAGAGGCAGAGCAGACCCCTAGGGCCGCCGGCCGCGTGCGGGGCCTTCCCTGGGGACAAAGCCCAGGCCAGCTGGGCCCAGAAATGCGGTGTTGCTGGCGGCCCTGGCTGGCCCATCTTGTTAGGAAGGACAGAGCTGCACCAACGCACAGGAGGGGTGGCGTCTGGATACCTGTGTCGTGTGGCAGTGGTTCTCACGGTGGGTCCCCAGAGCAGCAGGAACTTGAGGGAAATGCAGAGTCTCGGGCCCCACCACAGACCCAGTGAATCAGCATCTCTGGGGTGGGCCCAGCATCGGTGCTTTAACCAGAATCCAGTGGTTCTGAGCCATGATCAGGTTTGAGAACCACCAGCCGAAGGTGTGCTCACCGTGTAGACAGTGACACGGGG
>NW_020172629.1:4271502-4343916 GCF_003031525.2 Neophocaena asiaeorientalis asiaeorientalis | reverse complement strand
CAGCCCCCACGTGAGTCCTTCTCAGATGCGTCGCGAAAGGCCTTTTGGTGGGGACAGTGGGGCCGCTCTCACGGGAGGGGGTGGCAGCCACCAGGCTGCAGACGTCACCACCTCCTCCTGGGGCCCCTGCCCGGGTGTGCATCACCCCTGTGCCCTGCGCCTCCACAGGGGGAGCCGTGAGGCCCCGGGGGGCCTGGGCGTCTCCAGCCACCGCTCTGGACCCGTGGACGCGGCTCCTGCATCACCTCGTCATGAGGCTGTGGTCCTCCTGTCCTGGCACTTCTGCGAGCATCTTTCCGCCTCTGTGTGACCTCTCCCCGTACTGACTCACGTTGCCACGGGCAACTAGACAGAATGGGAGAAAACCCGGGTCCTGCACTGGCCTGGGTCTCACCAGTGGTTGCTGGCAGACGAGGCCAGCCCGGGGTGCGTCCAGGCGCAGGACCTTCTCTGATGAGCACGGTACGAGCCCTCCCGTGGCACCTTTCAGACCCAGCGCCCGCCATCTTGGCAGGGGCACCTTGTGCTCCAGCTGAGCCCCCAGCCAGGTCTGCCCCTCCCGTCCTGCCTGCACTCGGCCCCATGTGGTCAGCACAGGGCCCTGGGGCTAACCCAGCAGGGCCGTGTCCGTGTGCCCTCCCCATGGCTCAGGGAAAGGCGGTGCCCGTCCCAGATGAGGACCAGAGCCCTCCGAGCCCAGAGCTGACCTGTGGCAGGTTTGGACCCAGTCTGCTGAGTCCCAGGCCCGTTGTCAGAGCCCCCTACGTGGCCTCGCTTGTTGGAAGCCACCCGTCTCCCAGCTCCTACAGAAGATGTCCTGCAGAGGCTGCTTGCACGGGCTGAGATTTTCCTGGAAAGAAAATGAAATAAAACAGACGGCCGTGCTGCAGAAGTCCCGGGTGGGACGAGCTGAGCTGAGCCCTTCCGGGAGGCCCCGCAGTTGGTGCCGAGACAGAGGGGACAACGGCCACGTGGGGAAGGTGGGCAACCCCACCACCCAGAGCACACGGACCCCTCCTCCACGCTCCTGCCCCCCCCTGCACCCTGTGGCCGTGATCCTTAACCCCGTCTAACCGCCGAGTAATGCAGGATCCTCATGGGACGTTCAGAGAGTCCCGCAGGCCACGAGGACAAGGAAAGTCACCTGTCGCCCTGCCCCACAGGAAGCAGCTTCACCTTCCTCCTGGGGCATCTCCCTGGGCTTTTTGTGTAGAAGTGGGATCATCAGCTTTCGCGGATTGAGCTGTGGAATTTAACAAGCAGCTCACGTTTCCCGCGCTGTGTGTGCGCCTGCTCTCGTACCCTCGGATTTCTCCTCCCTGTTGCATCCAGGCTGTCCCCCTGCACCGGCTGCCCCGGCAGGAACCCCACTCCTGACCAGCCGGCGGAGACAAGGGCCCGTCCCACCTTCTCTGAGACAACTCGCGGCCCTAAAGTGCGTGTTTATGGGTTTGCTGTCTTGTTGGAGGGATAATACCACGTATGTGAGCAAGGAGCTCGGCGCGTGCCCGGCCGATGGCGGTGCCGGAATCGCTGCTGTAATCCCGCACCATCTCCCTTCAGGCACCTGCTTTCTCTTTTTAAAATCACGGATGCTCGTTCAGAGGTGAGGGGCCGGATTCAAACGATCAGCCAGGATGAGGGTGGAAAGTGAACAGGAATTTGTGACTTCTGAGCAAAAGATGGAGGGTTGCTGGATGGGGGGCGGGGACAAGTTTTCCACATTTTGATGCCAGTTTGCACAGTATTGGTTCCAAAGGGAAATCTCAACGCAAAGGGAAGATGACAGTAAACGCCTTGGGTTCCTTTTCCTTGAGCTCAATTGCTATTTCCATGAACCCCTGTCTCTCCCCTGTTGTAGGTCAGACGGATGAAATTCCAGGCCTCTTTTACTAGAAATTAAATGGAACTTGGCTGGATACCTGGTGGTCGTGGGCTGACCGTGGAGGACTGTGGGCATCTCTCCTCTCTTCCCGTGCAAGTTTCTCAGCCAAAACACAGTTCCCCCCGGTTTCCTCTGGCAGCTTCTCTCTTTTTACAATTAGGAAAAACTCCAAATCATTCCGATCGACTGTGCATTAATGCTGTATGCACAGGCGCGTTGGAAGAGCTCTTTCCCCGTGCGCTCACGAGACCCCTTGGGAGGGGTGTTGCTGTCCCTCCAGGACCCCGGGGAAGGTGCCTCTGGTCTCCCGCCTCCTAGAGGAGCACAGCTGGGGGCCGAGAGGCCACCTGGCGTCTGCGGGAGGTGGGCGGGAGTGTCGGCTCACACCCTCCGCCACAGCTCCCCGCGTGTCTGCCTCCTGGGCCTGGGCCCCGGGCGGGCGCACGCGAAGGCTCCTGCCCCCCAGCCTGGGAGGCCCTCGGCCGGCCCGCCTGGGCTCTTGAGCGAGACGTGGGCTCGACTCTGACCAGTGCGCTCCACCCAGGGCACCCGGCCTCGCCAGCCCAGGGGTCTCGCACGGCCCCTCTGGGTTCCCGAGGGCACAGCGGCCACCGGACGCTCCTGTGTGACTTGGTGTCAAAAATACCCGCTGCTTTGGGCCGGAGAACAGCAGCCCTGGATGCACAGCCCCTGCTGGGCGTGAGTGGTTCTGAGGACAGGGGCCGAGCTCAGCAAGACTTGTTATGTCGGCTGGCAAAGGGTATCTTTCCCTTAAAAAGGATGCTGCTCCCCACAAACCGAGCATGAGGACAGGCCGTGCATCAGGGTCCTGGGAGCCGGTTTGGGGAGGGAGGGGCGCTGGTCTCCATGGTGACCTGGAACGGCCTCTGCTTCCCCGGCTCTGCGTTTGGGCCTGGACAGTGGACGGAGGGTCTGGCGGACGGAGACAGGGCGGGGGGGTCGGGGAAGCAGGAGTGGATTCGGGCAGGTTGAACTTGGGAGGTGGGTCAGCATCCAAGGGGCCGTGGGGTCCGGAGAGAGACCAGGCCGGGAGGCCCCGGGACAGGCCGACAGGAGGACAGAGCCCCAAGGGGAGGAGCAGGGATTTGAGAACTAAGACCCGGGGTCCCAAGGTGATGAGGACTTGGGGGGCGAGGTTTGGGTTTGCTGGGGTGATTTGATGCCTGGGGGGAAACACTGACCTGATAAGAGCGGTTCTCTGGGTTGCCCAAAGTGCGGTTTAATGATAGATGGAAAGCCCCAGCCTCAAATCCATTCAACTTCCATTATCCCACCATACTAGCGGGGTCAGTGCAGGAGGCTCTCAGGGCAGATCTGAGGAAGCTGCTCCACTGCTGGGCTGGGCTGGGCTGGGCTCGCTCTGCGTGGAGCCGGTGGGGCCCGGGCTCAGAGCGACCTGAAGCAGTTCGAAGCCTCTGCTCTGGCCCTCAGGGCTGGGGACGCCCACACTCCCTGGCCTTCGGAGGTGCTGTCCGACCTCCACAGGCGTTTGTTTCCCACCCCACGGAAGCCCTGTACTGAGGGGTGCCTGGAAGATTTAAACCCCTCTGCACGTGAGGGTGGGAGACAGAGTGAGGCCGCAGGCTCGTCCTCCTGGGGGGCGGTGGGGGGCATGGGGGCGCCGGAATGAGGGCGTCTCGGGTGTTTGAAGCATCTCTAAACTTCTGAGAACACCGGAGGAGGGCCTGACTGTCTGCAGAGGACATCGGCCTGGTAAGGAGGCGGCTCCTCCTGGGTCTCTCCCCTCGGTGTGTAGACACCGTCTCCTCCCCGTGTCCTCACGCGGCCGTCCCCCAGTGCGCATCTGTGTCCTGATCTCCTCTTCTTACAAAGACACTGGTTACACTGGGTCAGGGCCCACCCGTGCCCTCATTTTACCTTCCTCACCTCTTTAAAGACCCCTCTCCAAGTGCAGTCACTTCCTGAGGTCCTGGGGGGTCAGGGCTCCAGCAGGTGAATTTCAGGGACTCAGTTCAGCCCATGACACCCTCAAAGCTCCTCACCCATTCTCGGGGCAGGTGGTTTCAGCATGTCTGCAAAGCGCTGGTGAGGGCCGTGTGGTGCCCTTGCTGGACATTCGGAGAGCAGAGGGACTGAAAGTCCGTGGTACCTGACTTTGGGCAAATGTTTTGACCCGTCTGAATGTCAGGGGTATTTTATCTGTAAAAACCAAGACTCGAGGTACTTAGCAGAATTGACGGGAAGAGAAATTTGAAATTGTGAGCGACTAGGGGTGTAGCACGGGGCCCAGCACAGGGTTGCTGTTCCATGGGCGTCAGTCTGTCTGTTGTCCCGAGGCCCTGCCTCACCCCCGCCTGCAGGCAGCACACATGTCCTCTGTCTCGGGTGGGAGAAGAGGGGGCGGCCTCGTTCCCGCAGGTCCTGGAGCCTGGGCGGGACAATGGCAGGAGAGAAGGTGGGACCCAGGCCTCCCGCCAGGCCTGCCTCTCAGCGCACAGATGGGCGGCGTTGGCTCATTAAGTCGGGACCAACACGGAAACAGGACTTACCTCCTGCAGGTGGAGAGAGTGGGTTTGGAAAACGAACCTAAGCCACTTGGATCTCCGCTCGGGAAGCTGTCCCTGGAGAAGACCTAGGCCTCACAGCCTGAATCTCAGGGCTTCGGAGCACGTGAAACGCTGGTCTGCACACACAGCTCCTCCAACTCGAGGCCTGTTGGCGTTTACCACGGAGCAGGTGTTTCTGGTGCGTCCCCTACGCAGTGGCCGGCACCACCGACACTAGGCACTCTGATAGGGCTGGGCTAGGGGGGCAGCCATGGGCCATGTCTCGCCTTTAAGCTCGGAATTCTCAAGACAAGCTCGAGGCACCTGCCCGGGTACGCGGTGCCGCGCCAACAGTAACAGGAAGGAACAAACATTTGCTTTTTACTGAGGTATAATTGATGTGGAACGTCATGTCAGTTTCAGGTGTAAATGTAATGATTCGATATTTGTACACATGAAGCTTTGGGATAAAGTTAATTTGATACTAAAACATACATAGTTGTATTAGAGGCAGATTGCAAAAGCCACTCCGACTTCTCAGATCAAGGATGGGACTCCAAATCCATGTCCCCCAGGGTCCCGAGCCCTGGCCAGGCCGCTCTGTGTGGGAGTGAAGGCGGGCCGGCGGGCTGGGGTCCATGTAGCAGCCGAGCAGCCCTGGGCCCCGCGGGCGTCAGGCTCCCGAAGGTCTGCCCGCGGGTCCCGTACTGTGGACGGCCGCCCTGGGGCCTCCGGGGGCGTCTGTGCCAGAACCGTCCCGCGCCTGGCTGTCGGCAGCCTACCAGGGAACTGTTCAGAGCATCCCTCTTGGATTTCACTGGGAACAGTGAGGCTGCTAGGCTGCGTCTCAGCAAAAGTCACAAGACGTGACGCTGAGCCTCTCCGCCCCTCCACCGGCAGTGTTTCTCCGCGTCACCCCCCGGGAGCCCTCCCGTCACGGGGCTGCAGGAGCAGGAAGGCAGGGTCACGACGTGGCCAGAGTCCCCCTCTGGCCCTGCTGCCCCCTCGGGCCCCTCCAGCCCCGCTTGTCCTGCTGCCCCACGAGCTGCTTTCCCAGCGGCCTCCCCAGCCCCACCCCGGGCTCCACCTCCCACGTGGGGACCGCGAGTTCGCGGTCTGGGGCGCGCAAGTCTGAGGTCACGGGGTCGGGGGCCACGCTGCCGAGAGGGTCCAGGGAGCCTCCTTCCTGCCTCGCCCAGCCTCGGGGTGGCCGGCCGGGGGGCTGGTGGCCGCCTCCCTCCAGTCTCTGCTTCGGCCTCACGTGGCCTTCTCCCTGTGTGTCCCTCCTCGTAAGGACACCAGTACTCTTGGATCAGGGCCTGCTGTGATGGCCCCGTCCTAACAAACTTGCCCTGCAGAGACCCCCTCTCCACACAAGGTCCTTCCCAGGGACCCGGGTTAGGATGCCGACCTAGGCTTTGGGGGACACGGTGCCACCCACACGGTCCTCTGAAGTCAACCCCCCTCGTCCCACGGGGAGCCGCCCATCTGGACCCGCGTCCGGCCCACCTGGTTCCCACACTTCTCGCTTAGACACGGCGACCCACCTGCCCTGAATCATAAAACACCTGGTCCTCTGCTGCGTCTCCTCCTTAAACTGGCTCAGGTCTGAGAATCTTTGTACTCGTCTTAAGCAGGAGTGTCCACGGAAGCATGTTTCTGATACACTAATGTGTTTTCCTGATACACGTTAAAAGAAGCACATATTTGAAAACAATTGTCCACAGTCTACCTAAAACCGACATTCCATACTTCAGGAAGCACGAGTGGTGGTAGATGCTGAATGTCTAAAATGTGACCCCTCCTAGGCAAGAGCTGCGCTTCGTCAGAAGCTCGTTCCACAAAGGTGTTTCCAGGGGTGGCCTTTCCAGGCCCAGGATTCGTCCAGTGGGAGGAGACTTGGGGGCCCGTGTACTGTTCCAAAGGCTACGAGCTCTGGGACCAAACAGGCCTGGCTCAGACCCTAGCTCTGCCTTCCCTAACTTGAGGGGCTTGGCTTAGGGTACGGAACCTCTCTCGGCCTGTTTGCTCACCTGAGCGGTGTGTGTGTGTGTGTGTACAGGTGATATACATGCACATGTATACACATACACTTCTACACATACACACATACGTGCAAGCACACACACCCCCCTATACACCTGTACATCTTTATACACGCATACACATGCGTGTGCATATGTGTGCGCACACACGCATTTATGCACGTGCATACACACACGCACGCATACATATAAACATACACCCGTGTGTACACGTTTTTCACGCCTTCTGCTCTCCAGCGTGTGCTCCTCTCCGCGTGGCGAACCAGGTGGTCCTCCGTGGGCCCTGGGACAGCCACAGTGACCGGCACAAACCATGTGGGCTCTGCCATCGCCTGGATTGTGCGCCGAGGCCTTGGCTCCCAGCTGGACGTGATCCCACCATCTGGGAGCCCTGGGGTCCCCAGGGTTCTGGAGCCTATGGTGTCCTCACAGGTGGCAGAACAGGTCCGAACGCGCCAGGCGCATCTGGGCCCTCCTGGCCCTTTTGAACAAGGCCCTGCCCTCCAGGGCCCTCTGTGTGTGGCACCCACGGTGGGATCACGCTACAGGCCTCTACCCGTTGCTGTTTCCCTCCCGGTTTAATTACTTCTGTTCCACCTTTGCAAAATATGGTTCTTTTACTAAAGTTACATCGTTGAGCTAATTAATTAAGATTTCTCTCTTAAACATTAGCCATGTTGCGCCCTGCCCCCCTCCCCCAGTGAACGAGGCCAGGAGACCTTTCAGCTGGCAATTCTACTGCACCTTAAATGCCAAGCTTTGCACGTCTGATGCATGTTCCGTGCGTCTGATTTTCCTCCCTGCTGCCCATTGAAATTCTTGGCATGTTTTCAAATCTTATTTCTTCTTTTCCCATCTCCCTGAATTTTACACTCGCCTAATTTATAAGAAAAATGTGCTTTGAACTTTTAAGTAGGATGTTGGAGAATAAGCCATCTTTCATTCTTGAGAAGCTGACGTCCTTTTCCTTTTCTTTAAACCTTGAATTGCTGATATTCTATCTATTTTTTTCTTCACTTCTTAACAAAACAAGAAGGTCTTTAAAAGACCTTCTGCCTGTGGGAGGGAAATTAATAATTATTATTAAAGAGGGAGAGCTGATCCTTAATTCTTAATGGAATTTGCATTTTTCTGGAATTCGTGGAAAACGTATCTGAGCGTGTGGGCACGGCTGTCGGCTGCGTCCTGTGGTTTTGTTGTTGTTTTCAAGAGCTGAAGGGAAGGGATCTTGGTAGTTAGCGCTTCACATGCCCCCACCACCCTGCGATGATTCGGCCAACAGGACCCTCTGGTCACTCTGACAGCCAGGACAGCGGAAGCCAGTATGAGGACAGAGAGCATGAATCACTATAACAACAGTGGGGAGAAAACAAACCCTCACCTGGATGAGGCCCCGACCTGGGGCTGCAGGTGGGACTGGGGAGGGGGTGACATCAGAGCTCTCAGCAAAAACCACGACTGCAAAGGAGTCAGGTCTTCAAGTTCTGACCGAGTGATGGCTGTTGGTCTCTTCCAGCACCTGCTGGCCACCTGGTAGGGTCAGAAGGGCAGGAGGGAGAAGGGTGTGTGTGTGCGTGTGTACACACCTACACGTATCATGATCTCATCGTGAGCTATTAGTTGGGAACATAAAATTCCCTCTGGGAGCAATTCCCAACAAGTATCAAGTTGTTTCATGACCTGGGAAATTCATCTTTTCTGACCTTTGTCGCTGGCCACTACCAAGCTGACACTGCAGCCTCTTCTAGTGGGGCTGGTGTGTACTTGACGAGGATCTGTGGACTATTTGGAGACCAAGGGCTTGAGCCTGCTTCTTAGGGAATCCCAGACTGCAATTTCTAAATTTCCCATAATGAGGTCTTTTATTTCAACTTTCGGTAGGTTAAGGATACATCAACATTACCCACTCTTGCACCTATTTATACCAAGTGATTTCAACAGCTCCTCTCGAGGGGCTTTTAGAAGATGTTTATTTCACCGTCAAAGGAAAATGTGAGTTGGCAATGAAGAAATTACACCAAAAGAAACAGTTGGCATGTTTTGCTCTCATGAAAAACCTGCCCAGAATGCAATTAAAGATCCTGCAACAGCTTCTGATCTCAGAATACATTACAAAGCTCTGGTAATTTAAACAGTGTGACACTGGCATAAGAACAGACCCACAGGTCAATGGAACAGAATAGAGAGCCTGGAAATAAACCCACATGTATATGGTTGACTCACATTCTACAAGGGCGCCAGTGGGGAAAAGACAGTCTCTTCGATAAATGTTGTTAGGTAAACTGGATATCCACGTGGAAAAGAATGAAACTGGACCCCTATCTTTTACCATACGTAAAAATCAACTCAGAATGGGTTGAAGGTTTAAACGTAAGACATAAAACTGTACAACTCCTAGACTAAAACAGAGGAGAGCTTCATGACATTTGGCTTGACAGTGATGTCCTGGATATGACACCAAAAGCTCAACTAACAAGAGCAAAAATAGACAAGTGGGATTACATCAAACTAAGACGCGTCTGCACAGCAAGCAATCAACAGAGTGAAAAGGCAGCCTGCTGAATGGGAGAAAATGTTATCATACATCTGATAAGGGGTTAGTATCCAAAATACATAAGGAACTCCTACAACTCAATAGCAAAATAATAATCATAATAATTTGATTTTTAAACGAGCAAAGCACTCGAATAGATACTGCTCCGAAGAAAACGTAGAAATGGCCAACAGGTATGTGAAAATATGCCTAATTATCAGGGGAATGCAAATTAAAACCACAACGAGACACCACCTCATACCTGTTAGGATGGCTGTTATCAAAATGAAAAGAGATAACAAGTGTTGGCGAGAATATGGAGAAATTGGAACTCCTGTGCACTCTCGGTGGGAATGCAGAATGTACAAAATATTGCAGCAAAACATGTATGTTCCTAAAAAAACGAAAAATAGTACTGCCGTAAGATCCAGCAGTTCCACTTAGGCTTGGAATTGGAATCGGGATCTTGAAGAGATATCTGCACCCCCGTGCCCACTGCAGCATTATTCTCAAAAGCCAAAATATGGAGACATCAACAGGTGAGCAAATAAAGAGAACGTGGTGTTCCCATGGAGCGGACTGTGGCTCAGCCCCCAAAGAAGGCAGCCCTGCAACAGGTGCCAACATGGCTGGACCTGGAGGGTGTGATGCTGAGTGAAATAAGCCAGCCACAGGACAGATACGCCTGACTGCATTTCTGTGAAGTATCTGGAACAGTCAAACTCACAGAAGCAGAGGGTGGAACGGTGGTGGCCGGGGGCGAGGGGAGGACACGGGAGTTAGTCGTCAGCGGCATAAAGTCTCAATTGTGAAGACGGAAGAGTTCCAGAGACCTGCTGTGCGACCCTGAACCTGTGGTTAATGGCACTTTACATGTGCTAAGCAGACAGATCCCGGGTTACCTGTCCTCAGGGCACACGGGAGAGGCCGCCGGGAGGGGGCAGAGTCGGAGGGGAGCCAGGCGCTGGCTTTGAGGGGGGGCGAGGGAACCCTGAAGGCAGTCCCGGAAGCTGGGAGAGGGAAACCAGCCCCGCAGTTTCTGCAGCAAAGCCGTCTGAGACGTCTGGTCTCCAAAACTAGGTGAGAATAACTACACAACAGCGATAAAAGCGTGCACGTCTCCAATAAGGCCGGTTTGCTTTGGAGGGAATCCGTGCCCTTTACCTGAGCCGCTGGGGCCCTTTCTGTCCCAGGCAACACGGTGACACCCGCCTTGTGTGGCGGCGTCAACCGCCACTGCTCCTCCAGTGAACCCTTCTCAAATAGCATTTGGCGATGATAATACATGTGCCTCAAGTGTCCCCAGAGTCAGTAACCGTTTGTGCGCCTTTAAAACACGCACTCCTTCCTTCTTCCAAGAGAGTGTTGGCTTTCGAGCAGGCTGAAAATCTGTGTTTCTTACTACACCCTGTCACCCACAGACTTCTCAGCCCAGTGGGGCAGAAATGGGGATTTGTGCTGTTTGCATGTGGAGTTTGACATTTAAAAAAATCTATGCGGCTCCTCCCCCAGGGCAGCCTGGCATCTCTCTCCAGTGGATTAATGAGTCACTCTCACGACGCGTTCACGACAGAAAGAGCCCGGTGAATGAATCACCACGGTCCTCTCTGGAAGGGAGAAAACAGTGCTCACTAAGTGGTGGTGTTTATTCTGACTCACTGTCGTTGCTCCGGACGATGGAGAAGCTGGGAGACTGATGTGGGAGGGGCACCCGGCGGAATCAGTGACACTTCAGTACCTGAGGTTGGGATCTTGTTCTGACACCACTCAGCAGTGGGCTGATTTCTCCTCGGCCCTGGAAGTCAACCAGTCCCTGAAATGCCTGGATCTCACAGCCAGTGAGTTTCCGGATGAGGGTGTCAAGTTGCTGTGTTCGACTCTGAGACACCCAGTGTGTTTCCTGCAGAAATTGTCATTGGAAAACTGTCACCTTACAGAAGCCTGTTGTGAGGAGCTGTCTCCTGCTTTGATTGTCAACCAGAGGCTGACCCACCTGTGCTTGGCCAAAAACAACCTTGGCGTTGGCGGGGTGAAACTTCTGTGTGAGGGGACGTTCTGCACCCCGAATGTCAACTACAGACCTTGGTGTTGTGTCACTGCAACATAAACAGACATGGCTGCAAATACATCTCAAATCTTCTCCAGGGAGACTCCAGCCTAACAAACTTGGACCTGGGTTTCAACCCCACAGCCACTGGATTGTGTTTTCTCTCTGAAGCTTTGAAGAAACCAGATTGAAGCCTGAAGTTTGTAGGGCTCTGGGGCTGCTCCATCACCCCTTTCAGTTGCCAGGATCTCGCCTCTGCTCTTATTAGCAAGCAGAGCCCGGAAGCTCTGGACCTGGGCCGGGACATCTTGGGGCCGAGTGGAGTAGTGGTGCTCCTGGAGGCTTTAACACAGAAGAATGGCCCCCTAAAGACACTCGGGTTGAAGATAGACACGTCTACCATGGAAATCTGGAAGCTGTTGAAGGATGTGAAAGAAAGCAATCCACAGGTGACGGCTGAATGCAATAAAGCCAGAACAGCCAGGTCCTCAGGTTGTGACTCCCTTTCCTGAACACCCCGAGATAACTCTCTCGCATGTCCCCAGAGGGGGCCATCTGATATCTCTAAGACATCTCATGAATGAAGACCGGAACGTCAAATGTTAATTACTGGTTCAAAATGTAGAATTGAGCACTGGTTTTTCACTCTCTGGTTTCTGGGAAATTCCGCACAAGTCACATACCCACTTGATGTTAGAATGTTCTCTCTCACAAGGATTAAAAAAAAAAAAAAGCAAAGTGCTTTGAAAAAAAAAACAAAACAACTGAACTTTGTTCGGTTTCGGTTTGGAGTCACGTCTACCTGCACCGCATAATCACATGAGACGCACAGATCACACTGTAACACCACCGTGAGGGTAAAATGTGAATTGGATGTTCATATTCTAAAGGTTATTTTTAAGTCCTCTCTTTAACAAAGTATTGATTCAATTTAAAATGAACCAGGGAGAGCAGGGAAAGCCGTCTGTTTCGCAGACGTCTACACCGGGCAACCCCACAGGGACAGCGCTGCCGGATGCCAGATGCCGTCAAGCGGGGAGGCGGGCAGGTGGCGACACATCAGGTGAGCCTACCTGGCCATGTAACTCACGTTCTAAACGAGCAGACGGGTGAGGTTATTTCAGATAATGAGCGATTCAAAGAAAACAGAACAGTGATGAGACAGGCTGCCTGCAGCGGGAGCCCCCTGACCAGGGTGAAGAGAAGAAGCAGCCCCTGCCCCCAGAGAAGAGCAAGGATGGGCAGCACCGAGACCACGTCGGGTCTGACCGGGCACAGCTGGGACCGGAAGGCAGGCGGCCCGAGGGAGGCAGCTGCAGGTCACCAGGCTTGCCCAGCACCGAGGGGCTTCGGGTTCTGTCCCAACAGGCTGAGAGCCAGGAGGTGGTCAGTTAGCAGAGGGACGTGTTTAAATGATGACTTCGAAAGATCAGTGGGCTTCCACCACAGGGACGGAGTGCAGGGAGGACACAGCAGGTGCACGTTGGACGGGGCCGAGCGACTGCCCAGCAGAGAACGGAGGACCCCGAGGCCGGGCTGCCCCCCGCCTCGGCTCTGACGAGGCTGCAGCCAGTCGTCCCCCTCCCGCCGCGGGCTCCACGCTCCTGACCCGGGAGGGGCAGACCCAAGTGCCCCCCGAGCACGTCCCGTCGGGCAGCCGGGAGCCCTCGCGACTCTGAGTCAGGCCTCAGAGCGGGACCCCAGGCCTTTCCCGTCCTCCTCGCACATCCAACCCCGTGGGCCTCCTGAGAGTCTCACACGCGTGTGTCAGCCCAAGTGCAGCCGTGCCAGGCGGCCTGGGGTTCAGAAGCTCGGTCAAGGGCTGGATCCCAGCCCCCAGGTGGACAGGTGGGTCTCGTCCTCAGCGGGGGCCAGCAGGCGGGGCTGCGGCCACCGCCAGCCTCTCGGCCAGTGAAGGGAGGGCGTCCTTGCGTGGTGACACAGCACAGGCGGGAGAGCTTCTCCCGGAGCCCGTCCAGCCGCTCCCTGGAGCAGCCGTCACATCTTCACCTGTTCATCCTCCGACCTCGGTCTCCCCTGCAATAAACAGGAACGATAGTAGTGACCATCTCAGAGGCTGGCGGTAAAATTTACAGGCATTCACACGTCGCCGTGTGGAGCCCAAGCTCTGGCAGCCCCCGCAGCCCCCTGATTGGGCCGGTCACCTGTGAGAACACCAAGTAGAGAAGAGTCTGTCGTACTTTACAGCCTCAGGGTTTTTCACGTCAACAGGCCCGGAGCTGCCGGTTCAGGAACCTTTGGGTTTCCCTTGTAGAAGCAGCTGCCTCGTCTGCGGCTGAGGGTTAAAATGCCTTAGTTGTCTGTTTTACGTGTGGTAGTGGGTATATACACGACCACACGTAAAATAGATAGGTAGTGGGAAGCAGCCGCATAGCACGGGGAGATTAGCTTGGTGCTTTGTGACGGCCTGGGGGGGTGGGATGGGGAGGGTGGGAGGGAGGGAGATGCAAGAGGGAAGAGATATGGGAACATACGTATATGTATAACTGATTCACTTTGTTATAAAGCAGAAACTAACACACCGTTGTAAAGCAATTATACTCCAATAAAGATATTAAAAAACAAAAAAAGCCTTAGTTGATGTTCTACTGGGGGTCCAAACGCCCCAAAGCAAGGCTGTCATCCTCGTAGATCGGGTGAGCCATCAGCAGACCGGAAAATGACGTGCTTGGCGTGTCTGTCGCCGTCAGGAAGGTTCGGTGGGAAAGAAAGAAGCCATGAATGCCTCACCAGTACTTGTGGAGAGAAGATAACCTAGAGACTGATGTTCGGTCCCGGGTCTGAGGAGTAGATTTACGTAATTCAGATGGAGAACCCATGGGACTTGGCGTTCCCTGTAACTTGGGTGAGACCTTCTTTCCCAGCTGGAACGTGTGCTCACTGGTTCCCACGCTGTGCTGGCCACTTGTCTGCAGCAGGGACGAGGGCGGGGGGACTGGGGGCTACATGCACTTCGGCCCCCAGATGACCCGCCCTCGGTCACCCTGCGGACTGCAGGCGGCACCAGCCCTTCCGGTGCCCGTGCTGTGTCACCCGCCGTCACTATGCTTCCTTAGACGAATCAGGATTTCTCAGGAGGTCAGAGAGGCTGTCCGCTTGGTTCCCCGAGTGCTGTGTTCCCGTCTCCCTGTGTCAGGGGTGTGAGGGCAGCAGCCACGACCCTGCTGGGAGCCTCTTGCCCTTTGTCCTTTGCCCTGGGTGGTGCCTCGGCCCGGAAGCCTCACCCAGCAGGTCTCACTTACACCAGTGGGCTTCCCAAGGCCTCTGGGGGCTCACCCTGGTGAGTGGGCGACGGCTGGCAGTCCTAGCCCTGGACCGGTCACCACCAGGAAGGTGTGGCCTGTGCAGGACTGAGCATCCCCCGAGGGGTCCCCAGATGCTCACCTTCTGGGACTCAGCCCCAACTCTTAAGGCTCGGGGGCCGGCGGAGCTGGGCAGTGTCAGCGAGGCCAGCAGGGAGCTTGGCACCCGGGCCGCCAGGCGGCGTGTGTGCTGGCCAGCCTTGGCAGGAGGTCCTGGAGGAGAGCGTGGCACCAGCAGGACAGGGCAGCTCCTTCTCGTCCTAAGGAAGGACGTCGATCGGTCTCACATGACTTGTTCTGAGGAAGACCAGCGTCACTCACAGCGGCAAAGCCTGGGCTGTGCAGAGTGAGTGCTGACTTACTGGTTGATTGAGTGGCTGTGAGTCTGGACGTGTCCCTAGGTCTGCAGCGGGCCTCTTGTAGACACAGCATACGTACGGGTCTTGTTCTCACGTCCATTCAGCCAGTCTGTGTCTTTTGGCTGGAGCATTTAATCCATTTACATTTAAGGTAATCATCGATACGTATGTATGTTCCTATTGCCATTTTCTTAATCATTTTGGGCTTGTTTTTGTAGGTCTTTTTTCTTCCCTTCCTCTTTTGTTTGCTTCTCTTGTGTTTCTTGCCTAGAGAAGTTACTTTAGCGTTTGTCGCAGAGCTGGTTTGCTGGTGCTGAATTCTCTTGGCTTTCGCTTGTCTGTAAAGCTTTTGATTTCGTCAGATCTGAATGAGAGCTGGATAGAGTATTGTTCGTTGTAGGGAGTGGCTCTGAGTCTTAATCTGGGGGGAAGGAGAGCTGTAGGTCCCTTTGATGAAAGCTATGGTCTCTCGTAGGAAAATGCACAAACAAAACTCTGCATACAGTCTTAGGAGTTACAGGAATCCCTGAAGTTCACCCGTGAGTCTCCTGGGGAGTCGTGACACCCTCCTGTCCCCCAGATGAAGCCCCTCGGGCCCAGAGTGGGATGGGGGTTTAGTTTCCCGCGGTTCTGAGCTCACCGCACAGAGTGAGAGGGCCGCACTGCCCCTGGTCCCCCGGCTCCCAGCGGTGGGGACTCAGAACGCAGCGCAGGGATCACAGGCCTGCCTGGTGCTCCCCGGGGGCTGAGAGGCCACCGGGCTCTGCCTGCCACTCGGGCGCTTGTGCACCGGCCGCCTCAGGGAGGGGCTGGGGGGAGGGGGCACACCTGCGGGCGGGGGACGCCCGGGTGGGTGGCTGAGCACCTGCTGAGAACCCAGGGAAGCCGGCTGTGCGGTGGAGAAACACCCATCAGCGCAGACCCGGGAACCCGTCCTCCTGTCCGGTCACCCGTGGCACCCAAGAGGCGCCCAGTGCCCCTGGAAAGAGCTCTCCCAGGGCTCTGCGGACGCCCTCCAGAGCCTCTGCTTCCCACTGCAGCTGTGCTCCCGGCCCCCGCTTCCTGTGCTCCGTGTTGGGAGCCGGGCGGTGGGCCCCTCGCACCACCCAGCGGGGGTCTGCACATGGGCCGGCCCCTCCCACGAGGCCGAGGGGCTGGGGCAGCAGGTGGGACACGGCTCCACGGAGGAGCCAGGCAGCTGTCATCACGTGAACCAGGGGACCCCCGCACCGCACCGGCGGGAACACCCCGCCCCCAAGGGACGCCACCACACTTCTTTTGGAAACTCCTCCCACCTGGGCCCCTGTGCTGGGGATGCGGGAGGAGTGGCCTGTGGTCCACCGAGAGCAGCTGGGGAAGAAGTAAGAGGGGAGCGCTGCTTCCAGCTCGGCTCCAGTGCGGCTACCTGGGAAGTTTAGACAGAGCCCAGCCCCTCCCTGGCTCTGGGGCCCGTGCGGCCAGGTGTGGCCGGGTGTGGCCAGGTGTGTCTCACCACCTCAGTCACAGACACACTGGTGTCTCGGGCCTGGAAACCTTTCTAGGGAGACGGTGGGGCTGAGCTTTGGCAGGACAACGACAGGCAGGGTTGTCAAGTGCTTTGTGATTCTGCTTGTGTTATTTCAAAGAGGCTTCAGCGGGGAAAGGTGCCTGAGGAGAAAGGTAACGCCACTCTGCTGGTGAGGGGGTCCCACAGCCCACAGCAGATTTCTTTTTTTTCGGGCTGGGTGTTTTTCATGCTCCTTGGGCTACTTTGGAATAAATAACATGATAAAAACATATACAGAATGCATCAGGCGCTGATTCCTTTTCTGGTTTTCCTGTGTGTTCGTATCAGCAATGAAGAAGTGACATCCCAACACACGAACGGAGCAGACACGGAGCTGAGGAACAGTCCTGAGGTTAGCTGCCCCCTGTCACTCACAGGGCCAGGAGGGGTTGCTACCATCATACTCACCCCAAAGCAGCGCGGCTTCAAAGGACGACACAACGGCTTCTCGGGGGAGACAGCTCACCGCCACCGCAGGCGTTAATCCGTCCCCCTGGTGCCCCAGCACCCACAGGCAGCTTGAGCAGCTGGCTCCGGGTGGGGTGGCAGGGACCCCGCGGTGGAGCTGGGGCGGGAGGGGAGGGGGCTCTAGAGCAGGGAGGTGCGAGCTCCCTTGGTCGTGAGACCCGGGGCCAGGAAGCCCAGAATAGCCCCAAGACGCCGCCCGACAGCGCCCTCCGCACGGACTGTGCCGCAGACACATGCCGGCCCCGAAGATGGGGGAGCTGCGTCTGGGGCCCCCTCCTCTGCCTGGCTCTGTCCCGCTAGTCGTGGGCGCCACAGGCCTGGAGGATGTCGGGGCACCCGGGGCGGCTCAGAAACTCCCAGAGCCTTGACCTTGGGCCTGGTTGCCAGGCAGCAAGGCGGTGGCCGTGGAGCCAGGAGAGGCAGATGAGCTTCCCCATCTCCAGTGGGAGGGGCCCCGCTTCCACCCCGGCTGGAAGGAGGTGGACCCCCCGCACGCACCGTGGCCCGGGCTGCACAGGGGTGCCCTCCAAGCCGAGCTGCCAGATAGGTTCCGTCAGCCCCAGGCACAGGTGAGGACGCCGAGGCCCCGAGAGACTGGGTACATTTCTGAGGATTAAGCGGCTGGAAGCACTGACACCAGGGCTGGAGCCCAGGCCTGTCCACCTCTGACGTCGACCCGCGGCCTCCAAGGGGACTTCGGAGGCCAAGCCGTTCCCCAAGCACTGCCCTCCACGGCCAGCCCCGGGTGGATGCGGGAAGGTGCCACATTTATCTCTCTGCGCCCCCCGCGATGCTCCTGGCCCATGGTGGGCGGTCTTAAAGGCTCTAGAATAAACGACAAGCAAATTCACAAAGAGCAAGAAAGAGAAAGAAACAAGCCAACAGAGGCCAAGCAGCCCGGCGCGGGGCGGGGTATAAGGACAGCGTCTGTGGTCACGTGCGTTCTCAGACACGCTGGTGGGTTCAGGCTGGGCATCCGTGCAGAGGCGAGTGCGTGGCCTCCGTGGGACGGCGGGAGGCCTGCCGGCCAAGACGGGGCCGTGGACGTGCTGCTGGGCTCAGGCGCCAGGGCCCAGCGACCCTGCAGTGACGGTGTGTCCTCGAGGCTGGGGCTGCTGACAGCACGTGCGACCCCACGGAAGCCACGGCTCGGTCTCCGAGCAGGACAGTGGTCTCTTGCTTCTCCTAGCTCAGGGGGGCTTGATGGAATCTCACGCGGATCCAACTACACGTGCCCCTCCCATCACCTCCCCAAGAGAAACCGAAACGGAGGTGTCACATGTAGGACCCTCGGAGCCCCGCCTGCCCCGAATTTGATGCTGTGATTTCCATACGCGTGAACGACTCAAGAGTGAAAATTCTACCCACAGAAACACAAGTACCTGCAGCGCTAGCACAAAAGGGGAGCCCGGGGAGCCCCCAAATGGAAACACCACCACCGCCATCGCTGAGCTGGAGACCGAGGTCTGCAGTCTCACATAAAGTACCAGTTAAACTTCTCCAGAAAACCTTGCAGTTTTTATTCATATGTGACATTCACTTTCAGTAAACACAGTGCTTGGCTGTGCAAATGTAACTGCAGACGTGCAGCTGGGCGCTGTCCCCAGGGCCCCAGAGAGCAGCTCACAGGCACACCCCACCTCCACCCAGCACCGCACAAAGGGCTTCCATTAATTTGAGCCAAAACTCACCCTACAAGATATATAGAAAATTCATCTCATTTATTTAAGCTCATCACTGTTGATTAATCTCAAACCGAAGTCCCTGGCTCTGCTTTAGAAAGAAGTGATGGGTTTTAAAACTGCATCAGTGGCCGTGTGAGCATGACAGAGAAATTGATCCTCTGCGGTTAAAACGGAGTGTTCATTGATTTCTTATGTTAAATCGCCAGCAATGCTTTAAGACGTAAAGCTCACGGGTAAGAAGTGCCGAAGCCCCTGCAGTCATTGAAAAGCACGGGCTCCCTGCCCTGCTGCTCTCCCGGTGGGAAGTCACACCTCCCAGGGCCCCGCACACCTGAGGCTGCACATCCGGATGCGGGAGCAGAGGGGGCTCCGGGGGGCTTGGCAGGCCGAGGGGCGAGCTTCATTCATTCACTTCAGGGCTGCTCTGTGAGCACCTGGAATTTCCCAGGTCCTCCTGGTGGGCTTGGGGGAGCACAGGGATCTCACAGCCGCCCTGGCTGCTCGGGGAGCCGTGCCCTGGCCGGACGCCTTCTCCAGCCCCCAGGATCCCCCGCTGTGCTGAAGTTCAGACCTGGCCTGGCACAGGCCCGCGGTCTGTTCCTGGTCCACACGCAGCCCCCTCTCCTCTCCCCCCACAGACAGCCCGGGAGAGGGAGTGCCTCTGTAGGGGGAGGTTAAGGCCCTGGCCAGGGGCTGGTCTGGGATGGCAACTCAGTCCACCCCTACCCCGCAGTACCTCTGAGCCTCTCCCTCAGTGCGTGGGCTCCGCTCTGAGCCTTAGGAAAGCAGAGAATGTGGGCCGTGCTCAGCTGCCTGCCCGGGGGCGGGTGGGAGGGGAGGCCACGGTGCAGAGCAGGTAGCCTGCAGGAGCCCCGGACGGGGAGGGCGCCCGGGGGGGTGCCCTTGCCCACTTTGACTGTGGGACGTGGAACAAGGGAAGTGTGGGCAGGCGGGCGGCAGGTGAGGGCACGCTTGGGTGTAAGGCCTGTTTCAAAGGTCAGGTCTCCGAGAAAGGTGATCTGGCAACAGAAAGCTCCTAGAATAATAATCTGGGTTTCCAGCAAAACCAAGAATTGTTGAAGTTCTGAGCAAGGTTACAGCTAATACTCTTTTTGTTGCCAGATTAGCTTAAAAGCCAAGAAGGTCTTGGCTGAAAGGCTGTTTATCTGAAAATAAAGAAAGCCCGAGGGGTGGCTCTAGCTCTTCTTGTCCCCGTGAGCTGGGCTCAGTGTGGGACTCAGGTTTCGAGGGAGCGGGAGAAAGTGTTCGCCGAATCTCGGCCCCTGAGCCCAGCAGGCAGACGCCTGGGCCCCGCGCCAGACCCGACGCGCCCTTGGGGCCAGCGCCCCCCAGGCTACGGCGTCCACGCGCGTCCTGGCCTTGAAGCCACACTCGGTGCCACCTCCGCTGTTCCGCGAAGGCAGGCAGTGTCTCTGCACACCGGCCGCCTCCCCCGAGCGGGACCTGCATCCACACCGCTCACACCACTCGCTTACCTGAGGCCGCCGAGCACTTGCCTTTTCGGCTTCTCTGTGGCTCAAAAACTATCAAAAACACAAACAGAAGGAGAAAACGAGCCTTTCACCCTCCCTCACGGTCAGACTCCACGGAGTGCGTGAGGCTCTGAGGGTCTCACCCCGTGACCCCTGCGCACTGCAGCCCCCAGAAGCACACACTGGGATGTGTGTCTGCGTTCCCTCCATGCACACAGTGCTCGGGTACATGGGTTTGGGTCATTGTTTCTTGTTAGATTTTGTTGTTTTGTTTTCAAAAGTGAGATTGGGCGTTAGGTATTGTTCCACGATTCGCTTGAAAGACTTACCAACAAGCAATCACGTATGGATCTTTCCCAGTGAGGACCTAGAGACACATCTCCTTTTTAAGAACGAAACGTTGAAATACCCTCCGTGATGGCTTGTTTCCTATTTGTTTATTTGCCGTTGCAGGCAATGCTGGAGTTACTATTCTTGTACAGATATAGGCATTTGTGCTATAAGTTTTGTAAATTAGATTACAAGAAATGGGATTTTTTTGCTCATAGAGTATGTGCATTTTTATTGCCAAATTACCCTCCAAAAGGGCTTTACCAATTTATACACATAATAGAAGTATACAGGAAAAAAAGATATTATCAAGCTTTTTAACTTTTGCCAGTGCGGTGGGCAAAATATCGTTTAGTGTTTATTTTGTAATTATTACAAAGTTGAGCGTCTTTTCATGCACTAATTTCCCCTTCGTGTCTTCTACTCTTTACTCGATCATAATCGATGCTCACTTTTCTTTTATTGTTTTCTTTGCTGATTTGTAGAAGCCATTTGCACGTTGGAAATAGTACTCTTTTAAGACTTACAGATTCGTAAGAATAGCTTAGGTTTTGTGACAGTCTAGCCCCAAGATAAGTATTTTACACTTCTTGCTAATTGCTTTGTAGTTCGTTGTTTTTTACATTTAGATTTTGAGCCATCTAATTTTTCACGTGGAATGTGGTAGGAATCTCACTTTATTTTCTTACGGAAGGATACTTCATTTTCCCAATTGTATTTATTGGATCGTTCCTTCATTACCCACTGGTGTGAAACGCCGCCTTTATCACTAAATCCCCCGGTGTGATCCGCTCTGTTTCTGGACAATCTGTTTTATTCCACCGATCCAGGTGCTGGTTCTTACGCCGGCGTGATGCCACCTCGGTATTTGATTATGTACTTTAATATCTGCAGAGCAGGTTGTTCGTTCTTCCCCTCAATTTCTTGGCCGTTCCTAAACATTTATTCTTCTAAGACCTGAACCCCAAGGATCTCTCAGAACCAGCTTATCGAGACTCACCCGATCGGATTCTCATCACGAGCGTATTAAAATTATATGTTCTCCGTAATGAGTGGCTTTTCACCACTGAGTCTTCCAGTCCAGCAGTGTAATTAATTTTTCCATTTTTGAAGGATTCGCTTCAAGTGTTTCAGCAAAGCTTTGTGTTTCCCTCATAGACGACCCACCTTGCCTGGGTTTCTCTGGTTGCCGTTGCTGTGGGTGGGATTTTTCCCCAGTTCAGTTTCTTCCTGACCAGAGTGGCAGAGGGACGCCCTTGACTGGACGTCACCTCGTGCACTGGTCACGCTGATTCCCGTCAGCACCAGCATGTCTGGTGGGGCCTTTGGGGCTCTCCGTGTGCCCAGTTGTATCTCCCCAAATAGTCACTTCGTAGTTTTCAACGTTCATGTGAGCGTCATCATACGGCAATGGCTTGAACCTGTGAGTGGCACGTGCGGTGCCCACTTGTGACGCCCGCTCTTGGCCCCCGAGGCCCCACAGCCCCGCGCCAGCTTCCCGGTTACACCCCAAGTCACGGGAGGAAGGAACTGCTTCCCGGTGCCTCCACCCCAACTCTGTGCGGTGCCGTCTGGTTCTAAGCGCCTGAGAGCGGTGATAGCCGTGTGATTTCTGAGCGTCACAGGTAAGATTACAGCTGCCAGAAAGCCTGGAAAGTGCGTGAACCCCTGGACCCTCGAGGCCGCCCGTGGAGCGTGGTGGTGTTGGCTGAACCCAGACTCTGTAGGCACCCATGTCATGAGCTCAGCCTGTTCCGGTGGCCGTGGGGCCAGCGTGGCAGACGTCCAGGGTGGACTGAGGGTGAGGCGGCGGGAGAGGAGGAGGGGCCGGACTTGAGGGTCCTCAGGGGACCCAGTAGGACTCAGAAGGGGGTCAGAGTGTGGGGTGAGGTCAAGGCGGGATGGGAGGACAGGGGACCCTGAGGGAGGGGCTGGCGGGGGGCTGATGTGCCCGCTGGGGACCAGGTCCAGCTGGTCGTCCACATGGGGCTCAGGGCACCTGGGTCTGAGCGTGGGGGGTGGCACAGTCACCTGCCCGGAGAGCCAGGGGAGGTTGGTGGAAGGTGGGTGACAGGCCTGGGAGCGTCAGAAAGGAAGGAGGTAGGGAAGGACCTCCAGGAGGTGGCAGGAGGCGAGGTCAGGCTCTGCTCAGAGCAGCCCAGGCTGGTGACCCGGACGCGCAGCCTACATGCAGGGACGTGGGACCAGGGACACGGGGACATGGGCCACGGCACTCGGGCCATTGATTCCTCTGAAGCTTCGTCCCCGCTGACCCGACCCTCTGGTCACCAGGGCTTCGGTTTCAGTCTGACCCCAGAAGCTTTGGGTCCTGAATTCTGCCACCAGCGTGCCGGCTGTCCTGAGGGTAGAAGGCAACCCAAATGCTAAAATCCCCTAGTCCAGCCTCCTCGGGCCAAGGAAGGGCCTGGGAAACAGACCCTCCATCTCAGTGCCGTCCGGGGAGCGGTCAGCCCCCCTCCATCCCGTTGGTGGCCGTGCACTTGCTCCTCAGAAGAACTTTCATGGCTCCCCCCGCCAGGAGAGGGGCCACATCTGAAGGCTGTGGAGAACTAGGCCTGGCGGTCGTTTCTGTTGCTGTAAAGGGGTCATTCAGAGGTAATAAAATTAGTCCCAGGACCATCTGACTTTGTGATGTCACCAAAGAGGGTCAGTTAGCCAGAAAATGGTGATTTTCCCCCCACCAAATGTAAGCGTTACTTAGAAGATGCTGCCCTAGAATTTCTGTCACACTTTCCAGGTTCAACAATTTTCCTAAATCCCACAATTTTCACACATGTGTTAGCTCCTGCCGCGACTCCTTTGGGTGAGAAAGCTGGGGAAACAGAGGCAGGAACAAAGCAGGCCTCGTGTGGGACGGGATGAGGTTGTCTGTGCGTCTGTGGAAGAAGGAAGAGGGTTCTTCTCTCTTGAGTGAGGGCAGGTGCCACAGCAGCCCCTGTGTGACCGTGTGCTGACAGGTAACAGGGCCAGTGAGGCTGCGTCCCCGCCCTCCACCTGGAGGGGCCTGTGTCCCACCGGCCGGGCTTCCCGTGGTTGAAACTGCACTAGGGCGTCTTCCCTGCACGTGGCTACTTAGGGTTCCGCAGGCGGGACCTTCAGAGCTTTGGCAACTGCAGTGCCAGGCACGTGCTGGGTTCCTTTCTGAAGCAGAGCCAGCTCTGGAGGGCAGAGTGGATGGTACCTTCATCCAGCCCGGCTGCTGGGAGGTTAGCGCTGTTCCTCCTGCCGCTCCTGCCTTTCTCCTCCTGCCGGAACTGGGTTTGAGTTTGGAGACTGAGGTGGGACAGAGAGGAAGGGGGTCCAGGGCACACAAGATGGGATCTGTTGCCGGGACCACCAGAGGGACCTAGGCGCCCTCCTGAGCCGGTGCCAGGACGGGTGTGGGGGCTGCCCCCCCAGGACCTCTGGACCCCGGCGCAGCTCCCTCAGGCCACTGCTGGCCGTGTGACACTGTTGAAATAAGGTCACCACGGGGTGTGTTGTCCCTCTGCTGTGTGTCCAGCACCTCCTGTGGGTCAAGCATGATGGAACCAGTCAGGCCAGGGTTCCAGGTGCAGATAATTTAAACATGGATAGATTAGGAAAGAGCTCCTTGACAATTCAGTCAGATTTCTGAGTGATCAGATACCTGAGTCCAGAGGAAGCGGCTAAAATGTCGAGACGTGGGGCAGGCAGGGCGTCAGAGGCAGCTGCTGTCACAGCCTCTCCGACCCTGGACTCTGTGCGTCGTCACCTTAACAGCAATGCGGCCAAGTACGCCCGCGCTCCGGGCTGTGCCCCCGGGGCCCCCGTACCAGCCCCCAAGGGCAGGTGCGCGCCAGTGCCTCGCCTGGTCTTGGCCGTCAGGCCCTGGCGGCTCGGTCGTGGCCTCACGGGCTCGAGCCAGGCCTGGGGGAGGTGGGTTGGCACTAGGGGCCCCACCCTCACTGGTCACTGGAATGGGGTGCAGCCCTCCCCCGATGCCAGAACCCCACAAGCCCTGCGCCCACTGCAAGCTCCAGGGGAAGGAAGACGCTTGATTTCTTCTCTGAGAGACTCACCAATCCCTCCTTCTCTTCCTTGGAAGGTGAAGGTTACTAGGCTCTTGGACCCTTTTTCCGTCTCCTGGTTGCAGTGTTTTGCTCCAGGAAAAGCAGACCATCACGTGGGGATCGCCGTTGTCCCCAGATCACTCCTACCCTACTTGAGTTTCCTTATTAAAGTTATATTTTCCTATTAAAAAAGAAACCCCAGTGGGCACCCGAGCCATGCAGCTCTCGGGCTCAGGCCGCTCTGTCCGTGCCCCCGGGGAAGCCGACCTCACGCTCGGCCAGCAACAGGACACCAGGACCATGGCGGCAACGTTTATATGATTATCTTTACCTTCAGAGGCTGGACTCCTCACCACCACGGAGGAGCTGACACTCAGCCTCTCCCCCAGAAGGGCTCCCACGCTGACGGAGGAGGCGCCCCAGGCAGGGGTGGGAGGTACAGTCCTGCAGCTCAAGCCCCGTTGGGCTGCACCCCGCAGGCCTGCGGGCCCTGCCGTCACCTCGAGACCCAAGACAGAGCCCGGGGGCAGCGGCAGGGAAAACAGTGGTTTGTTGGACGGGGGATCTTACGCGTTAGAGGCAAAGGGTTCCGGAATAACACCCCCCGCCACCGTGGACAGCAGGCGGGACAGGGCAGCAGTCTCAGCTACTCAGGGGAGAAGGAGGCCGCTTACAGGGGAGGTGATGTCCATTACCAGGGAAACCAGCAGCTGGGTAGGTCCCTCCCCACCCTCAGGTTAACCATCACCTGAGGGCAGATGTTTCCCTTTAATAAACTAGCAGGTGGAGCTGTTCTGGCCTGAGGATCAGAACAGTCGCTGGGCGAGGGGCCAGGGGCCGGCCAGGCACGGTCACGAATGGGGCGTCGGTGAGGCGGGGACGTACAGAGAGTGAGAGAGCAGCCGTTCCGAGCGGCCCGACTACACGCCTGCCCTCCCAGCCGCTCCAGGAGATGTGCCTCTCCTCGGCTTCACTTCCTACTTGGACAAAAACAGGGCAGTGCCTCAGGGGCCTGGAGCCGAGACAAGATGTGAACAGACTCCAAAGGCTGTGGTCCGAAAGCAGAATCTTATGGCGTCTTCCAAGAATCACACAGGAAAGCTGGCCCAGGTCGGCCGTCGGAAGAGAAGCCAAGGTCTGAACCGAGGTTGCACGTGATGGCATGAGCCGCGATCCATGAGCTCGTTCAGCTCATCCCGGAACCTTACTTTTTTTTTTTTTTTTTTTTTTTTTTTTTTTTTGCATCGGCAGGCGGACCCCCAACCACTGCGCCACCAGGGAAGCCTCCGGAACCTTACTTTTGACGGTGACTTTTCAGCTTTAGCGTGGATCTGGTGGATACCATAAGCTCTGAATTAGTGGAGTTCCTATTAATAAGATTATTTTACACTCAATTAAATAAACACGGTGTGGTACTCAGAGTCGTAACACCAGCTCAGATACGCGTGATGAACCCTTCTTGTCGAGGGTGCCGGGAGGGTTTCATGTGTCCTTTTGGAAGTTCCTACCGTAACGCGTCCTAGTAACATAATCCCGTAAATCACAGCAAAGCGAGAGCTCCGGCGGCCCCATCCCAGGCGAACAGCACGGGGTGCACTGGGGTCCCTTAGCGAAGGAGCCAGGTTATTCCACCACCCGACACCTCTTCTCTTTAAGGAATGGAAACGAAGCTTTTATCGCCCGCTTTCCTGACGCCTCTCTCTGCACGTGACGTTTGTGTGTGCCAGAAGGAAGTGCTGGACATTGATGAGAATTTGTGCGATCGTCATTTTCCAAATCCCTTCTTTGAGAGCGGACGCTGGTTTCCCTCTTTGAGGGACAGCTGGGACCAGTGGGGACCTTGCACACATATGAGTCTGTAGCTGGTCTCTGCTGTCTCTGTTGAGGTTGTAGAGAGCACGCCCGGACGTTTGACTTTGCAGGGCGGCCCCAGCAGCTCCCGTGCCTGGATGACCGTGTTCCTGCGGGGTAGGAGCTATGGCTCTTTCCTCTTCGTGCTGACTCCCTCCCTCTTTTCAAATGCCGCCTCCAAACATGGCTGAGGGATGCCTCCTGCTCTTAGCAGGTCACCGATAAGTCTGCAAATCCCGCCCCCGAGGGCACCGTGAGCCTGCTGACCTCCTGTGGACACGGCAGCTAGAGGACGACTTTGTTCCCTGAAAGCTATCCTTTTTAGACGTAATATTGATCATTTTAATTAATAGTAATTTCAACAAAGCTGCTCCTCACTTATAACCCAACCTCCCTCTGTTCTCGACGGGCAAGAGAACCAGTGACCATCAATACATTTGTCTGAGGAGAACTTCTGGGGATACGGAGCCCAGACCCGCCCATTCCCCTCTGCCGCACGCCTCTCCCTCGCTGCAGAGCCCAGGAAGCCTCCTGTCCGACGCCGACACAGACGCGGAGCCCAGCCCCCGACGCAGCACCTGTGGCAGCAACGCCAGGTGGGGAAGATCCGAAAGTCATGCGAGCCTGGCCGTCCGCCGCCGGTACCCGTAGACGCTTTGATGGGTGTGGATCAGGGTGACGATTTCAAGCTGTTTACTGTTCACGTTCGAGCGTCTTGCTTCAGCGACACACGTCGCTCATTTTTAACAACCACGGGGAATTAAATCAGCAGGTTAATGACCCACAGGCTGGTCGATCTCAGGTGTGAATTCGGGGGGGCGGGGGGTCCAGTTGGTCGGTCAGTTAGGCCGAAGTCTTCATCCGCTGTGACCCAGGAAATACTGTGCGTCAGGCCACTCCAGGTGGCCTGCGGCTCAGAACGTACACCTGGCCGGCTTCCTAGCCCCACACATCTTGCTGTTCAGAGTCGAGGGCTTGTCTTTGGCTCTCTGAGGCCCCAGGAGTAGCGCCGGCAGCAGGTTCTCGGCCCTTGGCCGTGAGGGTCGCTGGAGGGGCAGGCTCCCAGGGCAGTGATGGCGGGTCCTCGCTGGGGGTGGCCCCCCTGCCCTAGCAGGACGGGAACGTGCCACGTCACGTGGGGGGCCCACGAGGAGGGTTATTCTAGCCGCCTGCAGGCCCCCAAATAAACCCAGCCCTCCCTGACTGGTCAGCTGAGGAACAGTGCTTTGTGTGGACACCAGCCCACACCCTTCTGTCCCGGGCCGCCCCCGAGGGGCACGGGACCCACTGAATGCCGGGCAGACCCTCGTCAGCAGGAGCTGGGCACCCAGGGCTCGACTTCCCATATCAAGGAGTCACCGACCCTCCAGGACCATCAGCCACTATCTGGCACTTTCGACGTAGCATTGCTACCTAAACTCAAGAGGTGTCCTAATCAAGTTGGCGCCACGGTTATATTTAAGGCTTGCATCCTGGTGACCAAAAAAAGAAAGTTTTGCGTTCAAGTGGCCTTTGTTTGAGGGGCCCGAGACCCGGGGAGGGGCCTTCCGAGGCCCTGACGAGGCAGATGGACATTTTCCTCAAACACAGCATCGCTTCAAGCTGGGGCTTTGCACGAGCGATTCGGTCCGTTTCCGGGCGAGTTGAGTGCAGCAGACTGACCGGAAGCTGGTCCAGTGGACGGGCTATTGCTGGCGTGATGACGATTCACAGAAAGAAGAGCAGCTTAAAAGCACTGAGTTGTTGGTTCCCGGAGGGACTCCGAGACCCACGTTCCAGGGTAGGTTCTAACCCGCCATCTGGAGCCGAACGGGGAGGTTTGGTTTTGACATTGTGGTTGTTTTCCTCGTCCGTCCTTCACGAGGTCATCAGAACACGGGTCACCCCTGGATGCTGCGGTTTTCACCCGAGTTTGCTTCGTGCCCTTTAAGCTTTTGTTCCGTGACTTTTAATTCCTTAGGTGGTCCTTGTCGGAGTTGATTTTTACTCTAATTTGGCTTGAATTTGGGTGTTCTGTACCGTGCTGTGATGATTTGTCTGGAGGTACTTTAACACTGTAAAAGTCAATTGTGTATCAATATTATTGATCAAAACATTTTCCTTGGTGGTGGTTGAAAAGAACTAACTTTCAGGTGGACGCTGCATTCTGCTTTTCCTTTACATCCAAAGCTAAAGGGAAAAGTAAAGAACAGTCAGCAAATTTCCACTTGTTTCAAGATCTAATTTTGGGTATCGCATATGAATGGATTATCAGCCATTACTGTCCCTTGTAGGCGAAGCTGCGTTTCACACTGGGATGCAAGCGCGGGCAGTCGTGTCCAGGAAGAGAAGGGCTGTCTGGGCCCGAAACGCAGGTCGGGATGCTGTTTTCGGTCTGAACCTGTGGGCCATGGGCCTGGCCACTAAGGGAGCTTCCTGCCAGGGCTTCCCAAGAGGCAGGACCAGCTGGGCAGGCCCCGCTTTGCTGCCCCATTCGCCAGTTTGGGGCGTGACTCACCTGGGACATGGGGAGCCTGCGGAGGGGCAGCGGCCCCTGCCGGGAAATCCCACGACGCCCCCCAGCGTGTTTGTGACTCTGCTGTTTCCAACAAGGATTCGTGGATCTGTTTGCTCTTGAGGGAAGGCAGCCATCCTCTCTGGTGCGCTGTGTGTGGAGAGAGATTGAGGGGAAAATACTGGGACGAGAAGAAGGGGAGGGGCATCATGCGGGCCTCGAGTGCCGGACCTTTTCCTCCGGCAGAACTGTCCTCTGGGTGCTCCAGGGGGTGGGTGGCCCTGGCAGCCTCGCTCTCGTTTCCAAAGAGCAGGCCGTCGGGTTCTCCTCTAGGAAGCCCCACGCCCTCCCGTTGCTTCCGCTCTGGGCCTGGGCTTCTTCTCAAAGGTGGAGAAGACTACACAGCCTGTCTTTCCTTTATCTTGAACGTTTTTATTTCTTTAGGCTCTTCCCTTCCATCTTTAAAGAATTCTTTCAGATGCGGGATGGGGGGCTTCCAACGAGTGCGTTGACCGCAGCGGGTGAGGCGGGTCAGCGGGAGCTGCCCCCGCGGGGAGGTCTCTGGGGAAGGGGGTCGGGGTCAGCCGGGAGCTGCCCCCGCGGGGAGGTCTCTGGGGAAGGGGGTCGGGGTCAGCCGGGAGCTGCCCCCGCGGGGAGGTCTCTGGGGAAGGGGGTCGGGGTCAGCCGGGAGCTGCCCCCGCGGGGAGGTCTCTGGGGAAGGGGGTCGCAGCCTCTCAGGACCACCAACAGGCGCTTATTCGTCACAGGTGGAGGAGGGACCCTTGACAGCGGGGTCCGATGGGCAGTACCCAGCCCCCTAAGTTGGTGCAGTGGGGGGCGCGGGACCCCCTGTGTGTAATAGTCTTGCTGATGTTTAACCTGAACCCAGTAATGAGGAAACAGGCAGACAAACCCAAATGACTGTTTTCGCACTAGACATTCCTAAGTGCCCCCAGGGTCGGGGGAGGGGGGTGTCCCTGGGTCCTTTCCTTCCCTTTCCCAGGGCAGGAATTTCCCAGGCACCAGCAGAGAAGGGCCAGCTCATGAACGCTCATAGAAGGTTCCAGAGTGAGGACTCCAAATGACCTTTAAAAATCTTCACAAGCACCCTGAAGTGGTCCCTCTCCATTCGTGTTTAGAAATGAGGAGGGGTGTGTATGTGTGTAAATAGGGAAAAAGCCTAGAGAAAAAATGTACAAGAATATCCCTAGTGATAAGTAGCTTATTTTCATTATACCCTTCTGTAGTTTTCAGTTTTTCTTTTTCAATCAAAAAGAAATAGCTTATTTTGAAAGCCATGTTCAGTACGCTTACTTGGCAGCTGTGCTGCACTTGTGTGCAGATCCCAGCGGCCAGGGCGAGACCACCCTTCCCCCAGGAGGGCGGGTGGCTTGGGGCTGCCGACCGCTGGAGCCCAGAGCTCCGCCCAGTGAGTCTGCACACACATCCAAAGAGAAGCGCCTGCCTCTTACAAAACGTGAGCTGGAAGCTCCTGGACAGCGTGTCATGGTGACCCCAGGTTGTGGAACTGGAGAGCTCAAGGTGCCCCCAGGACGCGCCCGTGGTCCGTGCCTGGAGTGGGTGGCTGAGCTCAGGTCCACCTGCGTCCCCGCTCCTCCCCTCGTGGTTGCATCTTCCTCTGAAAGTTCTGCCTCTATTCAGCTTCCTCCAACAAAACCTTCCCCAGACCCTCCATCTCTCTCAAATGCCAGCAAGTAATCTGAGCAGGTGCCTCGCGGAGGAGCAGTTGTGTTCAGGTATCAGACCCTTACGCTGAGCAAACGTGACATGTTCTAAGCATTTATCAAGCTGGGGACCCCCTTCGTGGAGAAGGCAGAAGAGGGGCAGGAGATGGTGTCCAATGACGTTAAAATGCACCGTGGTGGTTTTTCAATGGTAGCTCAGCTAACCTTGAGGGGAAAGGGTTTGCTCTGTGGTGGGAGGTGAAGGAAACGGGGCTTTTGCTGAAATAAAGCTCAAGCCAAGTGCATGGCTGCCTGCTAACCTTTGACCCTGACTTGCCTGGGTCTCCACACTGTCTCCTGCTCTCAGCTCCAAGAGCCTCCACCCGGCACCCCTGCACACGGGTCTATCCCCGTGCCGGGAGCTGGGCTCTCAGGGGACGGACGCCAGGAAGACGGGACACCGTGTGTCCGCCGAGCCCAGGCTACGCCCCCAGGAGCTACTGCAAGGCTCCTTGCCACCAGTGTGTCCAGGGTCTGAAGAAACGCTAGTAAAACCGAACCCCTATTCCCCCACCGATCGTACTCGCTCTCCCCGGCCCCGGTTTGCAGAGGGCAGGGTTGACGCTGTGCTAGAGAAGCGCTGAGACTAGGGCGGTGCTGCGGGAAGGCCAGTGGCTGCCGGCCTCCTGCGCGCCATGCCTGTGACTTAGACCCTGGGAGGAGGGCAGCCCCCGTCTCGTTTCAGTAAAGGGGTCGGAAGCTAACGTGCGGGGACTCACGAGTCTGGGCCTCGAGGCCATCCTGCCGCCGGACCCGTGTGTGCAGGAGCACCTGCTCAGGGGCCGGGTTCCGGGGGCCCCGGAGATGCTGCATTTCATCCCCGCCCCATGCTCAGCCTTCATGGCGTGCGTGCCAAGGATGGTGGCCCTGCCTGGGGACACAGGTAACGGAGGCGGCCTGGCCCCCGGGCGCTCCCTCCCAGACTGTGAGGCAGAGGGCACGCAGGTCGCTCAGTGTGGTGTGGCCATTTCCCAAAGCACTTTAGAGCCCGCGGAGCGAGCCGCGGTTGTGGACAGACGGCGCAAAAGCAGGCCTCGGTGTTCTCCGGCCTCTGAACCTGCCCTCCCCGCTCCCCACTTCTGCTGCCTTTGTCTGTAGGGAGTTTTTGTGAGTGTTTAAATGAATGGCAAAAGGTCGTCCGTGTCATGGCCTAAAAACTCAATGGCGCAACGTGTTCAACCTCTCAGGGACGTTATGAGAGGAACCCCCAATGAATGCGTCTCTGGTGGTGGACATACAGTAGAGAAAACACTTACTATGCAGCCAGCAAAGTACAGCAGGCCCAGGGGAAGGGCGGTAGAGAGACAAACAAAGCAGGCTGTGGCCTGGCAGAAGCTCCTAGCCCTCTGGGTCTCTTCTGCACAATCCCCTTTTCAATTCAGAATTCCTGACGTGTGACTCACGCAAAGCGTAGCAGCTCCAAGTGGTGATGGGTCCTAACGGAGAGGGAGGAGAAGCGGACGGTCAGGAAACGGGCTGGGGTGCAGGCCCGCAGGAGCTGGGTGCACAGAGGTGGAGAAACCTGGTCAGGGCCCCTCCAACCCCACCCACAGCTCCCAGAACTGCCACCCTCCCTGGGATCAGCCCTGGGACCCTCCACTGCACCTGGTGCTCGGCTCCTGGCTTCCCAGACGCCAAAGACACTGCAGCCCTCTCCTCCTCTGGTCCAGCCTCTGCGTCTCACTCGCTCCCTCTGGGCAGCAGGCAGAGGTCTGGGTGGGGCGGCCGGAGGCCAGCTCCGGGGACTGCCTCTCATGCTTAACGGTTAGCATCACGCCCCTCACCCCGGCCTGACCTCCGTGGGGCAGGAGCACGGAAGGTGGCAGCTCTGTTATAGGTTATAAATTGAAACTCCTTGCACAATCCAAGAAATACAGCTTCAGGAACCTCAGATCTTGTCAGTGAGCAGAATGCCGTCGGGAATCACAGCCTGGAAGGGCAGGTGCTCCGGCCTGGGGGCCCCGCCAGGTGAGACAGCAGGCCTGGCCTGGCCTGGGTCCTGAAACCCACTCAGGAGATGGCCCAGCCAAGGACCCATGGCCTCTGTTCTCCAGCTGCAGCCTCGCCTGCTATGTGATTTTTTGAGGCCCCTGCCCACCCCTCCAGGAGCCCACGCCCCATGGTGGCGCCTCCATTAGAGAGCTGGATCTGGGTGAACATCCAGAGGGGCGAGTCCCTGGGACCCGATGGCTCCTGATCCTAGAGGAAGCGCTCCCCATCCCTGGGGCCCCCAGAGTCATGCGTTTGGGAGCTCGGGCCCTCCCGGAACTCACGGTCATGATTGGCCGTCTTCCTGCACTGCAAACAAGTCCTCCCGAAGCCCGGGGGCTGCATGATCCCTTGAGTCGCTCACAGATCTGTAGTTTTGGCAGAGATGGTGGGGGTGGGCGTGAGGTGGGCCCCCCAACCAGGGCTGGAGGGGTCACTCCCAAGATGGCGGGTTCACACAGCTGGCAGGTGGGGCTGGCGGTCAGCTGGGAGCGATGCCCGGCTGCTGACCAAGAGCCTCAGCTCTTACGCAAGGGGCTGCCTCCCCAGGGTGGCCTGAGCTTCCTCACAGAATGGAGGGGAGAGTCCCGGGGGATGGACCTCGAGCCCCTTGAGCCTGGGCCCCGACGCCAGGCACTGCGGCTGTCACTCCTGCTGCATCTACTGGGGACACAGAGGCCTCATGTCTGGGTCAGGGGTGTCAGGAGATGAGTCACCCTTCAGTCTCCCTGATGGTGGAATAACCCCCGAGTGCCCTGCCGCTGTGTGCAGGCTGGGCCGGCCAAGCATCTCTGCCCTGACAAGGCTGCTCGGGGTGACGTGTCGCAGGGAGGACGTAGGGGACTCCCTCTCAGATCTGCTCGGCCCCCACGGTGCTGCGGAGTGTCTCTGCCCAGTGTCTCCCTGGAGCAAGTGTCTGCAGAAACCCACAGACCACTGCAGGGAGTGAGAAGCCACCAGCCTGGCAGCCGCCGCGGCCGTCGCGGTGGAACCTGAAGACAGGGAAGCTGCTCACCTCTTCCACCCGGAAGTTCTTAACTGAAGATGTGGTTCCTCCGCGTGTCGCGGTTAAGAATACTTGGTTAGCATTGTCATGAAGTAATAATCGCTTGTCACGATGACATCATGTGTCTGTGACTGATGCGTTTAAACCAGTTCTGTCTCTGTAAACCCTGCTCTGGAGCTAAGCTTCGTCCTAACACACTTCTGAAATTAAATTACTGGATTAAACAGATAGAATTAGGGTACAGGATTGCACATCTCAATGACACGCTGAGTCTCTATACACTTCCCCCTGAAAAGAAGCCGTGACCTACAGTCGCACAGTTCGTGGCTGCAGAGTCTCTGCGAAAGCTCTGAAGTGGATCAGGCCTCTGCGTCATCCCTCTAGACTTGGGGTCCCTGGGTCAGACAGCACATGAGCCTCTCCCCAAACCATCGTGGCATCTTACTTCCTTGACTTTTTTTGAGGGACCTGCAGCACCTACGTGGGCCACCACTGGCGACTTTCTCCATGGAATCGCATCAGCTGACGTGCGTCGTCCACACGGATGCTGTGACTCACGTGGCTGATTATTTCCGGGTTTCACTCTGGCCTCCGGGAAACTCGGGCTCAAGTCCGCAGGTCAGGTTCAGCAGCCAGAGGGGACGTACCGCCTGCAGGTCTGCACTCTGATCTCCGGCCAGGATTTTTTCCTGTCTTGTTTTTAATCAATATTTTCCCTGGACTTGTGTTTTTTTTTTTAGATATTTTTCCATTTCATCATCTGTATTCTCTTGTTTTTCTGTAGACTAGGAAAAGATACAAATAAATTTTAGTGCATACATAAATGGATAAATAAGTAAACATATAAAACGTTGGCTTTCATTGTATGAGGAGTTTGGAGGATCAGGTACACATTATACCTTCAATATTTTGTGACATGGGTGTGAAATTAATGCTGTGTGAAGAGCATACTTTGTGTTTATTCATTCAACAAATAGCTACTGTGTGTCGACTCCATGCCTGGCCCGGGTGACGATGGCCAGGTCCCAGCTTAGCATCTAGTGGAAGGGACAGTCTTCACTGTGGGACGAGGTGCCCTTGCCCAGACGCACGCAGGCCAGGAAGGTAGCAAGGGGGTGGAGGAGGGGTGCGGGACGGGGCTCTAGAAGGAGAAACGGCCACCGCGGAGGCTGCAGCAGCGGGAAACGCAGCCCTTCCCAAAAGAATGGGCAGGAGGCGAAGCCCGGAAACCGTGGAGAGTCCTCGCAGGTCAGAGTGGGACTTCTCAGGCCGTGCTGGGGATTCAGGGTCTTCACCCTAAAAGCAGCGGTAAACCATTTCAAGTTTAATGGAGGTCAGGCAACACGATCTGATAAGAGTTTTCAGACTGTCCCCGGTCTTGGGAAGAACAAAGGGGCGGGAGCAGAGTGGGGGCGGGTGGGTTGGCGCGGAGGCTCCATGTTTAAGACGCAGTCGGCAGGCCCTGGGGAGGAGCGGGGGAGACGGGAGTCAGGGAGACCCTGGAGGGGGCCCCACGTGCAGGAGGTGCTCACGGCTCTGTTTTGCCGGCTGGAATCCGAGGGAAGGTGTCGAGTGTGGAGCTGAGTACACGGACCCCAGGAACCCATGACGTGGCTGAACCCACGTGGGCTTCCGTGCCCACGTCCGCCAAGGCCTGGGGTCTGTCAGAGACCCAGTGGGGCCTGTGGGAGCAAAACCCCCGGACGTTTGCAGTTTACTGATGTTCACCCCTTGCTGTGGTTGGGATGCGTGTTCGAAATTGCAGGTTTGCGGGCTTCATGGTTGCACGACTGCTCAGTCTCCTGTCCCACCTGGAGGCCGACAGCTCCGGGGAGCACAGCGGGGCTGGCGGGCGGGCGCAGGGAGGCTGCGGAGGCCTTTGTTGCGGGGCTGCTGGCGGCTCACTAGCACGGCCCCCCCCCCACCCCCGGCCGGATTAGCAGTAATTAAACTGTGAAATCAGACCAGGGCCGTAAGCCCAGACACCACACCAGGCTGTCGAGAGCAACCGCGGGGGATAAATCACCGGCCCGTGCCCTGCACCCCCCTTGGCACGGGCAGGGCAGGCGGGAGCCGAGATAATGAGGACATTCAGCGTCTCCTCCAGAGTGGACGCGGGCAGCCAGCTCGCCAGGCGTTGTCATGACGATGACGGGGCGCCGGCAAGCGCTTCCGCCCGCTCTCGGTGCTTAATGAAGACGACCGTGAAAAGTCGTGCCAACACCAGGCCACGCTGTGTGCCGACGGGCACACGCAGCCTCACGCCCAACGGCACTGCACGGTGTGACAGTAATTGTGCCTTGACAAACGGGGCCGCGATGCCGGGGAACGTCTGACTCAGGCAGGACTGAGTCCGCTGAGTAATCTCTGCGATGACACCCTGCTTTGTTCTCCGAACCCTCGGTAGGTGGTCTTGGCCTGTGGGTGCCAGAAACATCTCTGATCACTTTTCACTGTTTACGAAAGAAGAGACGCTGTAATTAAAGTGCAAACTGCTCCCGTCAGCAGAACCGATGAGATCAAGATAAATGAAAATGTTTTTTTAATTTTTAAGGAAATAATCAGTATCATTTTCAAATCATTTTTCCTGTGGGGTAATGTTTTTAGTTTTTTCTTTTTATTCCCAAGCGCCTCGTACTTGTCACCGTCACGGCACCTTGTGAAAATGAGCCCTGAGGCTGAGGGCACACGTCTGCGTGGCCGGGCTCGGTGGGCCTCCAGGCCGTGGCCACGCTCTGCCACGGCGCTGTAGTCACTTCTTGGCGTGCGGACACAGTGGGTGCTCTGCACGTGGGCGCCGAGCTGCCGTGGACGCTCAGGTGGCACAGGCGTGTGCCAATGAGCCGCTCGGAGGGGCAAACAGCCATTCACTTACTGTAAAATGAACTTGCTGGACCGTCCTCTGAGCATCTCCTGTGGCCTGAACTTGAAGTTCTGGCCATTTAGGGATTTCACAGAGATGCACAAAGAGAGGCTGTGCCTCGTTCACCAAATCCTTCGCTCACAGTTAGTATAACAGTTGGGCTCTCGGGTGGCGTCTGCCCTCCCAGCGTCTGGGTTGGGTGTGTCTGGGAGGACGGCGCCGGGGCCGTGCTGGCGTCTGTGACTCAGGAGAGCACCTCTCTGTCCATTGCTCGTCTTCAGCAGCAGAAGTGGCAGGAGGACACACTCCCGTCACCGTGCCCGAGGGTCCTTGATGCCCCAGCTGAGCCCCCGTCAGGTCCTACCTGCCTTTCCACGGTGCTGCAAGTTGCTGCTTCCTGTGCGGTCCCTTCCCGTCCGTATTTCTAAATATGCAAGAACCAATGACGCCAGCGCTGCACCCCAGGTCAGGAACTGACGTCTGATGACTGGAAACAAAGCTGAGCCTGAATCTGAAGGCCTGGCTGAGCCCGGCTCCGTCATTAAGTGGGTGCCCGTGACAGTCACCAGCCCCTGGAACTGGGTTTCCCTTTTTGATCCATTTTTATTGGAGTATAGTTGTTTTACAAGGTTGTGTTAGTTTCTGCTGTACAGGAAAGTACATCAGTCATACATACACATATATCCCCTCTTCTTTAGATTTCCTTCCCATTTAGGTCACCACAGAGCAGTGAGTAGAGTTCCCTGTGCTATACAGTAGGTTCTCATTAGTTATCTGTTTTATACATGGTATCAATAGCGTATATATGTCGGTCCCAATCTCCCAGTTCATCCCACACCCCTTTTCCCCCTTGGTGTCCATACGTTTGTTCTCTACATCTGTGACTCTATTTCTGCTTTGCCAATAAGTTCTTCTGTACCATTTTTCTAGATTCCACGTACATACGATATAATACGGTATTTTTCTCTGTCTGACTTACTTCACTCTGTATGACAGTCTCTAGGTCCATCCGCCTCTCTGCAAATGGCACTGTTTCGTGGAACTGGGTTACCTAACTTGTAAGTATGGGCATGAATGATCCCCAGCTCGGGTGTCCCGTCAGGCGGCTCGTGTGAGGGCTTCCCAAACATTTCTATGCAAGCACTCCAAAACGCATAGATTCAGGGCAGGTCACGGTGGGAGAGGGACGGTGGTCACTCCGAGGAAGCAGGTGCGTGGACGGTCAGTCTAATGATTAAAAATCAAACGCTAGGAAGAGAACGGAGCCCCTCCCTCGCTGCTCAGGCCTCAGCGTTCCCGCTGCGGGTGTGAGGTCGGAGGGTGGATGTGTGCGACAGCGATCTGTAAGCTGACCCTGGCAGGGATGCCACCTCAGGCTCGCAACCTTTGAACAGCTGAGCAGACGGTGCCCGTCGTGCCCCCGCTGTAAACACAGGAGGGGCATCCCCGACCCAAAGCGCCTCGTCTCCGACGGGAAGTGGCGGCGGGGACTCACATCGCACATCGACCTGCTCCTCGCCGCACCCCCCGGGGCCACAGTTCTGCACCCGCGTCCGGGCTCCAGCGTCTGGGGAGCCGGGCGTGGACCAAGGAGGGGCATTCTGGTGCCATGGACCCCATGAACAGATTCCAGGGCGAGTCGGAGCCACAGGGCTCACTCCTGTGTCACCGTGGCGGCAGCAGGGGAGGGTCATTGGTGAAGAGGCTGAGAAGGCTGGGACTGCGGGGCGGTGGTCGGGGAACCTCGCAGGGTCAGCGGCAAATCTGAGTCACTGAGCTCCGAGCGCCCTCGACTCAGCTACGCCTCCCCTGTGAACTGGGGTGAGAACAGGGCCCACAACACAGGGTCTTGGTGAGGGACCCCAGGTCCCACACGAGCCCTCGGGACACAGTCTGGGACACACGCTGTAAGTGGAAGTGACAGCAAGTCCCCTGGAGGAGAAGCTCCCGCAGAGCCCAGCTTCTGCTCCGCTGTTGTCTCTGCAGTGGGATGTTTGTTGACGGGCTGGCTGGCTGACTAGACGGAGGCTAAGTAACCATCCTGTACCAGGTGGGACGGTGCTGCCTCTCTGGGACGTTGCCGGTCTGTCTGGACCAGACCCACGAGCCTGCTGTGGGCTTTCCGAGGCCGGGAGCACGTGGACAGCCTCTCCATCCCCGTCCCTGGTTCAGAACAACCCGCCTTCTGCCCCCAGCGGCTGAGGGAACCCTGGGGACTTGTGTCCACCCCTCGGTGAGAAGGGGCAGTCAGACCGTGTCCTGAGGGCGGGCAGGCCCGGGGGCAGCCTGGGTCCTGAGGGGGCTGCGTGCCCGGCGGGGCAGGGAGCCAGCGCCCCAAGACCAGCCCCGCCGCGTTCAGCAGCAGGGCCGGATGCAGCTTCCTGGGGGCAGGGACAGAAACTCCCCACGCCCGGGATCGGAGAGCATCGCCCCTCGGCCGACGCTTTCAGACACAGGAAGACACCCGGGGCTGGGCCGGGCCAGGTGCCCTGGGCCCCGAGAAGACGCCCACAGCCGTGACTCTGGGGGAGGGCCGGTGAGTCTGTCCCCTTGACTGGGGTCTGGCTGGGGTGGCGGTGACAGGCGGGGAGGCAAGGGCACAGGGATCCCAGAGGCTGGTCCTCTGACGCTCCCCAAAGCCCTCACGCATGGGCGTGGGAACGGCCCTCATCTCGTGTTGGGTAATAGTGAGTGGGGAGCATCCACGGCCGGGGGAGACGCGCTGGTCTCGCTGAGGCTCCACAGGAGGCTCCACGCCAGGGGAGGGGAGGCAGCTGGGTCAGGAGCCCGGTGCCCGGGCGTGCGGGCGTCCCAGGTGGAGGGGAGGGTCCCCACCTGCAGACACCCGACCTCTCGGCCCCTCCGGAGAGGGGCATTGGGTACATCCGCACCGCCCACCTGCACAGCTTTCTCATCTTCCCAGACTGTAGCTCTGTCCCCATTAAACACTGACTCCCCAGCCCCTCCCCCCGCCCTGTTCTCCGCCCTCCACTTTCCGTGTCTGTGACTCTGAGCCCTCCGAGGCCCTCACAGAAGTGGGGTCACACAGGTCTTCTCCGTTCGTGAATGGCGTATTTCACTCAGCATAACGTCCTTATGGTTCCTCCGTATTGTAGCAGGTGTCAGGGTGTCCTTCCTTTTTAAGACTGAATCATGGCTGGGCCGCACTGTTTACCCGCTCATCCCTCAGTGGACATTTGGGTTGTTTCTCCCTCATTCTTGCGAATAATGCTGCTAAGACCATGGTGTACGCAGACCTCGGAGTCCCCGACTTCGGCCCTTCCGGGTAAATACCTGGACCTGTGGCTGCTGGGTCTGCCTGAGGCGGCTCCACTCCGTTCTCCACTGTGTCTGCACCAATTTACAGTCCCACCAGCACTGCACAAGGCTCCAGTTTCTCCGCACCCTCGCCAGCACTTGGTATTTCCTGTTGTCTTTTAAAATTACGACCTCGCTGGTGGGTGAGCACGCAGCCTGTTGACCCCTGCTGCTTCATCTTGAGTGGTTGTGACGAAGGCCACCCCACGCCCGGGGCAACGCGGGGTTCAGCCGAGCATGAACGAGCTCGGGGGCAGGTCACGGGTCAGATTAGATGGTAGGTGTTGTGGTTTCTCTGAGGTGCAGGCGGGCTGGTGTGAGCCGGGGCTGCGCCAGGTGGAATCAGCTCCCCGCGAGCACAGCTGAGGGGGGAGAGCCCCAGGCAGAGCGGTGAGCCGGGGCGCAGCCCACCACGGATCCTCACCGCAGCCCCGCACCGACCGGGGCCCGCTTCCCGCCCCGAGGAGACCTGCGCGCCCACACGGGCCTTCTGCCCCGGCCAGCTTCTCCCCCGGGGTGAGAAGTGGGGACAGCGGGGGCCGGCCCTCCCTTCCCGGCACAAATCCGTCCCCCGCGGGGCTCCCCGCCTTCTGCCCTTGGCGACTCCGCGTGGCAGGAGTGAGGGCTTGCCACCAGCCCTGGCCAGCCGAGTGAAAAATTATTTCCTGATGAAGAGAAATCAGCCGACCAAGTGCTAAGCCCTTAAGCGGACTTTCGTTGGCAGCAAAGAGCCCTCTCGGCGGGTTGGGTGCTGACCTGCGGGCTGGGCCGCGGAGGCCGCGGCTCCCGTTCAGTGCGGCCCAGCGGGTCGGGAGGGGGGCCTGGGGGCCGTGGGGAGGGCGGCCGCCCCGGCCACCAGACCCGCTCCAGCCCGGCCGGCCGGCCAGCTGTGCTCCGGGCGACAGGCGGGTCACAGTTACGGCGACTGGCTGCTGGCCACCTCCTCTCCAGCCACGAGAGCCAAGCCTCTGGGCGTCACGGCGCCTTCGTGCATGTAGGAGGTGCTCCTTTGTTGGGAAACAGGAGGGAAGGAGGCATGAGGAGGGCCGGGCCCCCGCCGGCTCCGACTGCCCGGCACCCCGTCCAGTGTGCCCTGTGCCCATGGGCTGGGGGAGAGCCGGGCTCCAGGGCAGCAGGACGTTGAGGGGCCGCCCCGGGAGCGGGGCTCTGCTGCCCCACTGCCTGCCTCCTGGTGCCCTGATAACAGGCAGGTATCCCAGGACGTCCGTCGGGGGTGGGGGCGGGAGCCCGACTGCCGGACGCAGGTGCTGGGGCAGGGGAGCCGCCAGTGGTTTCCTGCTTCACGGTTTTCTTGTGAGTCGGCCCGGGGTCTGGATAACGGTCAGTTCGAGAGCCAGGCTGGCTGTGGTTTTATCTGCATTATGAGCACCTAGGGAGCAGGGGCCACGTGTGCTCAGTGGGATCTAAGGCCGAGGGAACGTGGCTGGGGACGCTGCACCCTGACCTCGCAGGGTTCCTTTCTCTGTGGGAGCCCGGGTCACGGCTTCACCAGGGCCGTGCTCCGCGTCAGACGTCCGCTCCACGTCGGTAGGGGGTGGGGGCGAGGTCCTGAGCCCCCGGCAGATGGGAAATGACCACGACTGGTAGGGAGGTTGTGGGCATTCAGTGCACACGTAGGGGTACCTGGGTCAGAAAGTGGTGGCTCCTGGCACGGCCGTGTGTCCACTCCCCACGCCCAGGGTTCTGGCGGGCCGTGTCTCACGTCCCCAAGGCGGCTCCACGGCAGAATGACTGACGGTTGTCCAACGACGAAGGGACGACGAGGACCACCCGGGTGGGGGGGGAGGCGGGGCGGGGCTGAGAGCGACCCAGCTTGCCAACCTGGCCTCAAGAAATGATGGTTCCCACCTGCGCTGCCAACGCAGACACATAGGAGGCCTGCACAGCCGTCCGACCGAGGTCCGCCCAGACCCCAAGGGGCGCGGGGAGGCTGGACCAGGACAGGTGGCCCCTGCGGGGTGAGCCTGCCCACACGCAGTGTGGCACAGACCCAGTGGGCGTCAGGAGGCTGGAGGGCGAGGCTTTCCAAGGATGGGGGTCGTCGGGGGGAGGCAGCCGGCCGGAGTGAGCGCTCAGCCACAGCGGACACGTGCACGCAGGACGCTGAGTCAGGCCTGACCGCCGGCTGGAGCTGCTCCTGGCCTCCAGGGAGCCCACGGTGTGAGCTGGAGGTGAGCGGGGCGGCGACAGGACGGAGGTGAACGTCCACATCAGCGGTCGCAAAGCAGGAGACGGGCCAGCCGAAGAATCGCCTGGCCCAGACCGGAGAGGTGGACACTCCCAAAACAGTACGGCCAGGAGCTGGGACGTCCACCTGGATTCTGATGGAACAGAAAAGCCCCCATTACATGGGCTTTTCCTAGGGCCTTCTTCTGATGGCACGAGGGGGGAACAGGCTGGCAGGAAGATGAGCTGACGTGCAGTAAATGGTGCTTCGTGTCTGTATGTTGTAATAGTCCAGGGCAAAGGGTCCTTTAAGGCACAGCCGGCAGTGATTGTATCACTGAGGGTCTGTGTTCCACATCAGCTACTCGAAGATGACCCTGCAGTTCCCTTGGTGGCACCACAGGGAGGCCGCGTGCTCTGGGGGCTCCACACGTCCCCACAGGCCTGGCACGGCCACCCACGGGGGGTCGGTCCGCCTCGCCCTGACCCGGAAACGGAGGACCACCCTGCGTGCCAACACCGTTGGCCTCGGCAGAAGCCGTCTGGGACCGTGTCCCTGGCAGGACTTCCACGATGACAAGGGCATGAGCCGAGGCCCGGGGCCTTCTGAGCGATGGCTGGGCCTCGTCCCCGGCCCTGAGGAGGAGCCCTCTCGTCTCTGGTCACCGTGTTTCCAGTGCCGACGAGTCGCTGCCTTTGACTGTAGTTCTTTTGTCCTAAAATACTGCAGAAACCATCAGAGCCGGCAGTCCAGGCAGGAGAGGAAAGGTGTGGACTCCAGCAGCAAGAGCAGTGTGACCGCGCCTGAACTGGGGTTTAGACCAAGCTGGGTCTGCAGTCGGTCAAAGGTAGCACTCGATGAGGCAGGAGCCGAAGTCTGGGTGAGAAGCGTCCGGAAAACAGACAGCGAGGCTAAAGGGGCAGAGCGCGGTCGGCAGGGCTTTCGCAGGCCGAGGGCGGGGCGGCTGCCCCAGGAGGGGCCGGCGGGCAGGCTGAGGCTCAGGCAACCCGGGCCTGGCCTCTGGAACTGGGAGGGGCTGGAAGCGACTGCGCGGCAGGGTTAGATGCTCAGGAGCCCCCGTGCTGCTGGAGCAGCGCCTGGGCGTCCCCCCAGCACCGCCCCCACCTTGCTGGGGACGCCCAACCTCTCCCCATCCCGCTGGACTGGCCGCTTTGGTGTCTCTGCCTGGGAAACAAGGCAGCCCCACGGAGCGGAGCTGCAGAGGGAGTGGCCACGGGATTCCGAAGCAGGGAGGAGACGCAGGCCCAGCGCACCAGCGTCTGAAGCTCAGAGCCTGGAGGCTGGACCTGGTTGCAGCTCATCTGGCCCACGTGGGTCAGGATAGCTCTCAAGGCCTCGTTCTCCGGGGTGATTTCAGGTCCCCGTGGGCGCACGGCGCTCGTCCAGCCACATCAAGGAGCTGAGCTGTGTGCAGGTTGAGGGCCCCTTCACCTACCCCCATCTCACTCCCAATCCTTCCTGCTTCTCTCTTCTGTTCTTTCTCCCTCCTTCCTCCTCAGGCCTCTTTCCAGGGCAGGAATGTGTTCAAGGCACTTTTTCCCACAGGAAATGGTCCCCTCTCCTTGGGGGGTACGGAAACCAAAGGGCGGTTACTGCGTGGCTCTCCCCCACCTGCATTTACTGACGCCCACGTCGGCGGTGGAGCAGAAACAGGGAAGACTCTTCTGCACTGAGATCTCATCTATGCCAGCAGCCGTGTCTGGTCTGCACCTTTGCAGAGACCCTCCCCTGAAAGTAGATGGAAAGCCCCCCCCGCCCCCCATCCGAGGTGTCGGAAAGGGCGCGAGAGGAGGTGCAGCAATTAACCACTCAGAAGAGCTGTCGGCCTCGCGCGCACACCCTCAGCTGCGTGATGCCTCCATGCGAAATTATATCTGACATTTAATTTAAATGCATGGAGCTTTCATTCAAAAGTAAAGGCAGCCGCTGAGGCCGGGGTGCTGCCGGTGTGGATTTCTTTCTCTCCGCCCGCTCTCCTCGCTGACCCGGCCTCACCTTCCCCGGCGCATGCAGCTGTCTCTTTACTCTGGGCGCCCAGGGCTTCCCTGCGCCTGGCAGAATGTCTCCATTTGCAGTCTGTAACCGAGAAAGAAACCAGTTCCCCGGAGGGCTGCTGCGCGCAGCCCCCGCGCCATTAGCGGGCGTTTGGAAGGCTGTCTGCTCTGGCGCCTTCAGAATCAGGGGAGCTCCAGCTCGGGGGGATTTACCCGGGAGTGGGGTACTTATCGGCGAGTCGTTTATTTAGGGAGTCTCCATCCAGGAACCCTTTCCATGCAGACGTGAGACGTGGTCCGGAGCGCTCCCATCCGGCAGGATGGGCCGATGCCTGCACCCCCTGCCCCCCTGCCCCCCTCCCACGTCACGGGCAGACAGCATCTCTGCAGGTTGGATCCTGGTTGGTCTGCTTGTCTCAGAACACTCGCGTTCCTGCTGCTTCTAAACCAGTCGACTGAGGGTTCCAGCCCCCGGCATATTTAAGCAGATCCCTCTTAGGAGGTGGTAAGGTTCTTGGCCGCGGAGCCAGGGGAGAGGATGCGCTGGGAGCCATAGGCGTTTGTTTAGCTGCCAGAACCTGTTTTCAGAAGAAATGGAGACGTACCCCGATCAATTCCAGATGAACTGGGGTGCGTTCCAGGGAAGGGGAGGGCGTCTAGGGCCCCGCCCCCGGCTCTCCTCCTCCCCTTGCCGTGCCGGAGCCCCCGGGGCGGGAGGAAAGAGCCGTCAGCAGCCGTGAGGTGCCCGCACCCTGAAGCTGGTCTCCTGGGGCAGGTCACCTCTTGGTGGCTGAGCGATGTCCCTCTTCTCGACCCCAGTGACGGCCTCGGGGAGGAGGTGAGGGGGGAGGACACTCTCCGAGGCGCAGAAGCCCTTCTCGCTCATCCCCCAGCTCAGGGCTCAGCAGGCCCCGGGGGCACTCTTAGCATTGCACTGACAACCACTGGGGCCCCCAGCCCTGGAACGTGCGGGTCGTGGGCACCGTGGAGAAGCCAAGACCCAAGGGTAGACGGCTCAGCCGAGACCACAGACGAATTAGCAACAGAGGCATTTGGCGGGGGGAGTGGGGGGCACCTGGGCCTCCCGCATCTCTCTGGGCAGGTCCCGCGGGCCACGTGGGGGAGGCCATCGTCTTACAACGGTGTTGGCACCTCCCCGGGAAGTGGGTGGTCTGCTTAGGTGCCCACAGCGAAACACCACGGCCTGGTGGCTTGCAAGTCTGATGGGGGCCCCGGGCTTACAGGTGGCCTTTGCTGGGTGCAGCTCCCGGAGTCTCTCCTTGAAGGACACTAATCCCATCGGGCCAGGCCGCCCTCAAGCCCTCACTCGGCTGCAATTAGTGGCCTCGTCTCCGAGCCCAGCACGCTGGGGTCTGGGCTTCCACACGTGAACTTGGGGAGACATAAGCCTTGGCCCATAGCAGGTGCATCATGGACCCCCCAGCTGCTGGGAGGAGCCGTCATGTCTGTAGTTCAGGGTCTCTGCTCCTCTTGGAGGCCCACGCCGAGCCCCTCTCCTCCCAGCACAGCAGCGTGGCCCTGAAACCCTGGTAACTCCCTCGTCGTCCCGTTAATGTCCCTCTGCCACCAGGCACATGGAGCCCTTGTGCCGGCGCCCACACCCAGCCTGGGGAGTCCGTTGTCAGTGGGCCCAGAGAAAGCGTCTCTTTAAGCAGTTAATAGATTTGCTGGATTCTGTAACCCTTTTGTGACACTGGAGTTTTACCTGCGACCCTTTGGGCCTTGCAGCCCCCAGACCCTCCCCGTGCGGGGAGCCTCAGTGCTGCACTTCCTCCACCAAGTCCTGGGCAGAGTCTGGGGAGTCTGGGGTCCTCAGGGACCCATGGGTGTAGCGGTTTTCAGCGAGTTACCTGGTCGGGCACCACCTGAGCCACCGTGGAAGCCCAGCCCCACACACCTTCGTTCCCTGAGACTCCGGCCACCACGGCAGCACCCCCAGGCTCACCCGTCGCTGGAGGGGGCCCCTCCCTCACATCACAGCCAACCCCCCGCCCCAAGACAGGGACGGGCCCTGGCTGGAAACACGTGATTCCTCCAAGCTCCGGGTCCTGGTCGCAGAGTCCTTGCAGACGTGGCGGGGGCGAGGGAGGAGGGTTTGAATGGTTCCTGGGGGCTCGTTTCCAGCAGGTTAAAAGGGGGCCTTTCCTCTCGCCAGAGCAGGGCTTCTCACTTCCTCTCCGTCTCCCCCGCCAGCCAGGAGAGCAGCCGTTGGCGGCTTCGTGCGTAAAGATCGCTGATTACGACCCCGCGGACCGGGGGTCGGGGTGGACCGCCGGGCCCTGCTTGCTGCCCTGTGGGAGCAGGAACAGAGGGGCCCTCGCTGCCTGGGGAGCCCCCGAGGGCGCCCGCAGAGACCCACGCCACCTCGCCTCTTCTGCCCGGCCATCCGTGCGGGGGAAACAAGGGGTGGGGGTCGCGAGCTCTGCCCGGTCGCAGTCCGTCCCCTTCCCCAGCCGCCCCTCCGCTCCTCGGGGAGAGAGCAGGTGTCTGGGGTCTGGAGGGGCAGCTTCACGGGAGAAATTCCTCTCCAAGCATATGAGCTGCTGTGCCCACCTGAGTGTCCAGGGGCAGAAGCAGGTGGGGGGAGGGGGCCCCCATCGGGCCCCACCTCTTCCCCGTGCGACGCTAGGCCGCATGGCCTGTGGTACGTTCTCGGGGACGCGGGACAGCGCTCGGTCCGCCCCCTCACACATAGTGTCGGGGGCCCAGAAGCACGGGGGTGCGCACGAGGACCGTGTGGCCCGAGGAGGGGGGCGCTCAGCCCGGGCCCCCCGGAAACCCTGGGAGGGGAAGGGTCTGCGCGACACAGCGAGGGGCCGGGAGCGAGCCCCAGACGTTCAGTCAGAGGCGTTTAGTCCGCTGGTCCTGCCCGCTTGTCTGCGTGAGGGTAACGGACTGGCTTCCCAGCCCCGCCGGATTCCACGCGAACCGGCCGCGCGCACTGCCTGCCACGTCTCCTCTTTCCTGGACGTTCTGAGGTGCTTCACACATGCGAAGAGCAGACTTTCATTGTTTTCTGAAGTTCGAAAGCAGACCCATCTCCTCTCTTAAACGGAGGCTGTAGGTGGCTGCACTGTCATAGCTCTACTTATGTGTTAAACATAGAATTCGTAACATTTCAGTATTAAGTGGGACTCTGGGCGCGTTTACAGAAGAGCCATTTATCATCCCCAGAGTGGATCCCGTTGTTGCCACGACATCCACATATGGCCCGGATGGTAAGAATGGGGGTCAGGTTCGCTAAAATCTAGCCTGGGGGCCTCAGTCAGCTGCACTTAGGTGGATATTCCAATATCTTCCATTTCTTTGGATTCCAAACTCTTTAAATCCAAATCGGCATCTAGGAACGCTTTTCTGAGCGCCCGCCCCCACCCTGAGATGTCCCACTCCATCCTCCATCTCAATGGCCTCTGTCTGTCCCATCAGCCTGAACTGCTTCTCAGTCAGTCATGTGTGCCCGTGTCTCCACCAGACTTCACTAACACGTGCGGTAAGTATTTGTCGAATTAAGGACTCGGCACAAAAACAGAAAACAGAAAGTATCCCGACAGCATCAAACGTTAGCTCTCCCCCGTGGTCAGAGATGCAGCCCAGAAAACAGCCAAACGGAGCTGGTGCCTGACTTGCCGTCGAGTGGTCCTCTCGGTGCACGTGGACACACAGCGTGGCAGGAGCTCACGGTTCCCACCGGGGCCAGTGGGGAAGGCAGGTTAGCATCTCCTTAGCATCCTTGCCGGGGCCTTGCCGGAACCTAACTCGGTCAGCCGGGAAATAGTCATCTCACCTAAGTGTGAGGAGGGTGGGTGATGGAAGCAGGGCAGTGGGAACCATCCCTCCCGAAGCCACTGGGCGGGTAGGCGGTATTGTTCTCAGTCAGGCTCTGGGCTGGAGCCCCTCCAGAGGCAACACCTTCCCAGCAAAACAGAACGAGGAGGATATTTTAGTGGACTGGCGTTTTTCATTTGCCCCCGCCAGGTGGCCATGGGGCCGCTCTGCGGGGCCGAGAACCCCACCACGTCGTGGGAAGGGAGGGTTTTCTAGCGGCACGGCTGAGGAATATGCTTCGATGGTTGTCTAGTGGCCTGTCTGTGGCTGAGTCCCCGACAGTGATCGAGTAGATTTGTGTCTCACGCACTATGAGAACCTACCATCTCGGAGAAAATGTTCGACGAAGAAATTTATAAGTTACAGTATACCTACTTCCAGGAAAAGGAGTTAAGGTAGCTCCCCATTAAAAGAAAAGCGCGTCTGTGTGTACAGTATGGTTAAACTAAAGGCGTAGAGAGTCTGTGGAGGAAGGGGGCCTGTGGGCTGGCAGAAAAGCACCCTTAAAATACGTGTTTGAACAAACACAGAGATGAGAAGTCAGTAAAGGAAACCGTGGCTGTGCCAAGTGTAAGCGCGCGGGTGGGCCCAGTGGTCCAGCTGCACCTGGGACCTGCTGAGCCCCCACCGCTAGATAGGAAAGATGTCGGTGGGAATGATGTCTGTGGCCGGAGGCCACCGGCGGGCATCCCCCACGAGGCCGTGTGTAGAGACTGGGTGTGTATGTGAACGAGCTCACACCTCGTGGCATCACTTCTGAGCTGTCCAGCGACACCAGAGCACATCCCACGAAAACCAACATGGCGACTCTAGGGGAGAGTTGCTTGCACAGTGACTGAAATGACCATCTTCCTTATCCATCATCTGACTCAGTGACAGCCTTGAGGGTTGGCATGTGGAGGAGAGCTCAGGGTTCTGAGTCGGCCCTGGGCCGCGAGGCCAGGGCCACTTCGGTGACCGCAGGCCGCAGAAGGGCTGTCACGACATCCAAACGCTCCGCACGGCTTCTAATCCCCACATTAGGCTTTTTACGGGAGCCTGTGTTTCCTCCCCTAAGGAAAAAGTAGGATGGGATGCAGGTGCTCTGGGGTTATTCTGAGAACCGCCCTCCTCGGGGTGAAGGACTCAGCGTGGATCCCTCCCCGGAGACGTCCAGCGCTCGGGAAGTGGATGTAGGAAGTCAGGGGTGACCGGGGACAGGAGGCCAGGCCACCGACGAACGTGCACACGTTTTGTAAATTTCCCTGGGCAGGGCCAGGCAGCGTTACGGCCGCTGCTGCTTCTGTTTGCTTTGAGCTGCTGTGATTTCAGGAAAGGAAGCTTCAGACCCGGCTGAGAACCCAGGACCGGGCTCTAAGCCCAGGCGCATCTCGGTCACGTGTGACCTCGGGCAAGTCGAGTCTCCCGCTGGGCTTTGCTGCTGCTTCTCCACCGTATTTTACAAAGTGATGTGTGTCCCCATGTCACGGGGACTCGGGGACAAGAAGTGAACCCTTGTGCACAAAGTGCTCAGAGCTCCCTGGAACGAGGACGCGGTCTAAGTTGGAGGCGCCGATAAAACAATAACCTAATGCAAAATTAACCTTAAATTCAGACATTGGGGGCCGTCCCTTTCCTCTGCTTCCCTCTCTCTTCTCTTAACCCCTTGCACCCTTCCTCCAAGCCGAAGTTGACCAGGGCCAGGGCAGACGTCTGGCGGAACGGCCCTCTTTTGACCTGGTAACGTCTTAAAACTCTGGTTGCCTTCCCGCTTCGTGTAATTAAAATGACAGCACGAAACCATAAAACAAGCCTTGAAACAGCACAGTGCCCTGATCGTCCCTGTGATGACGATGACTTAGATGCTCAACGCATCAGATACCAGGTGATTGGGTCCTAAGCGTACGCTGGGGCTGCCTCGTGGGAGGCGGCGCTGGTCACGCTGGAAACACCCCTGGCGGCTGCAGACAGAGCCCCGTCCACCACCCGCCGCTCTGCTTGTCCTCTTGTGTCGGATTCAGAGCAGGGGAGATGCCCCCCGGGGGCCCGAGGACTTCCACAGACCACGGAACATCCGGGCACCCCGGACCTGCTTCTGTGTTGCCCAGGCTGGCAAACCTCGTGCCAACAGCAGCCCTCAGCCCTGCCCCTGGTACCTCTCTTCTCTCCAGGTGGTTCGTCTGCCACGTTAGGGTCCACATGTGCTGACTGTGTGACGTCCGCCTTCCCAAGGCCCTGCGGGTGCCGTCTGTGGCTGACGTGTGCGTCACTGGCTTGTGGTTAGCTGGCTATGACAGCCTTATTCTAACCAGTGCAATAAACGATTAATAAACAGATGTTTTTTTTTTTTTTTCGGTACGCGGGCCTCTCACTGCTGTGGGCTCTCCCGTTGCGGAGCCCAGGCTCCGGACGCGCAGGCTCAGCGGCCATGGCTCACGGGCCCAGCCGCTCCGCGGCATGTGGGATCTTCCCTGACCGGGGCACGAACCCGTGTCCCCTGGATCGGCAGGCGGACTCTCCAACCACTGCGCCACCAGGGAAGCCCTAAACAGATGTTTTAAAGAAATACAGTACCAAGAGGGCTTAATATTGTTTAAAAGTGAAAGCACTCCTGGGCTTCCCCGGTGGCGCAGGGGTTGAGAGTCTGCCTGCCGATGCAGGGGACACGGGTTCGTGCCCCGGTCAGGGAAGATCCCACATGCTGCAGAGCGGGCTCGCTGAGCCTATGCTCTGCAATGGGAGAGGCCACAACAGTGAGGGGCCCACGTACTGAAAAAAAAAAAAAAAAAAAGTGAAAGCACTCCTGACAAAATAAAAATTTTAAAGGACAGCCCAGACAAGTGAGGCCCTTCGGGGCCTCGGGTATGAATGAGTCAGAGACATGGCCCTTGACAGCTGCCTCCCAGAAGGCACGTGTGAGCAGGGCCCCAATCGAGGGCCGGGGGGGCCCTGGGTGAAGAAGGGCTGGTGGCAGGGCCTTCTCCTTTCTGGCCTGTGGCCCTGAGCCATCTAGGCCACCGAGAGCCTCCTGGAGCCCCGGTCACTGGCCTCAGACGCGGCCGCTCCCTGCTGGTGGGGGTGTGTGTAGTTTAACACACGATGTCCTGGTTCACAGGCAGGTCTACTCCAGACATTCCAGCCGGCGATGCGGCACTCGGTGTATTTTGCCCTGGAAATCACGGGCAGCTGTTCAGCCCGGACACTGAGTGCACCTAAAGACTAATGCCCGGGTCCCGTGCTTACCACACCGCCATACAGGGAAACACGGGGTCCTTTCCGTCAGCTCTAACTTGGGACCGCGGAACCAGAACGGGAACGCCGACCCCGAGTGGGAGTCGAGGGGCCCTGGAACCTGCCCGCGGGGCTTCGGCGTCACAGGAGCCAACAGCCCGGGGGGGCCCCCTCTGGAGCTGGAGCATCACAGGGACAGGGCAGCAGCTGCATGCCCCCCACGCCCCCTCCATGGGCAGGTGCCAGGGCTCACTCTCTCTGAGTGCAGGACACTGACAGCCACCAGGCTGTGGGGTAACCCTGCGGGGACCCCGGCCCAGCTGTAATTGGGAGAAGCCTTGCCAGGCTATCCAGCGAAGGAAAAATGTACCAAGATAAAAACCGTGAGCCAGGGCTTCCCTGGTGGCACAGTGGTTGAGAATCCACCTGCCAGTGCCGGGGACACGGGTTCAAGCCCTGGTCTGGGAAGATCCCACACGCCGCGGAGCAACTAGGCCCGTGAGCCACAACTACTGAGCCTGTGCGTCTGGAGCCTGTGCCCGGCAACGAGAGAGGCCGTGATAGTGAGAGGCCCGCGCACCGCGATGAAGAGTGGCCCCCGCTTGCCGCAACTAGAGAAAGCCCTCGCACAGAAACGAAGACCCAACACAGCCATAAATAAATAAATAAATAAATAAATAACCCTTCCCTCTAAAAAAAATAAACCGCGAGCCACTTAAGCGTGTACTGAGGCTTCATGAAATACTTGTCAAATTAACTTTGTAATGAACACGTGGTGCGCGCATAGCTGGACCCAGGGCCTCAGCCCGCTTGTGTTTGTCCACGCACCTGTGTGACTGTCTGCCAGGCTTTCCTCTCACTGAGGGGATGTGTCACCCTGGGGGCTCCTGTGGCCTCCAGAAAGGGCAACCAAAGCCAAAGCAAATTTATTCTACCCTTGAAAAATGTCACGTCCCTGTTTCACCAGGACAGAGAGCAGCCTTTGTTTGTGGAGAGAAAGAGCTGCCCCTCGGCCCCAAGAGCAGTATACGGCCAGCCTGGCATGGGTAGAATTATGTCCTTCTTGATTTTTTTCTCTCAAAGTGGAGGGAACTGCACGTAAAGTAGGCGAGCAGCACACTGTATGTGAAGCAGAGAACGGAAGATGTTGCAAAACGTGGCTCTAATGGTCCCAAGGAGATGCCAGACACTCTTTCACCCAAAGGTGGACACTGCATTCCTAGAGCTGCCCAATGCCCAGTGCACCCTTTGTCTCTGTCAGCTCGGGCTGCCGTGTAACAAATACCACAGACGTGTATTGTCTCACAGCCCTGAGGCTGGAAGTCCCAGATCCAGGTGTAGGCTGGGTTGGTTTCTCCTGGGGCCTCTCTCCTTGACTTGCAGATGGCCACCTTCTCGCTTGTTCTCATGTGGTTGTCCCTCTGGGCACGTGCAGAGACAGGGGGAGATCTCTGGTGTATCTCTTCCTCTTCTTTTTTTTTAAAGAAGACGTTGAGGGTAGGAGTTTATTAATTTATTTATTTTCGCTGTATTGTGTCTTCGTTTCTGTGCGAGGGCTTTCTCTAGTTGCGGCAAGCGGGGGCCACTCTTCATCGTGGTGCGCGGGCCTCTCAGTATCGCGGCCTCTCTTGTTGCGGAGCACAGGCTCTAGACACGTGGGCTCAGTAGTTGTGGCCCACGGGCCTAGTTGCTCCGCGGCCTGTGGGATCCTCCCAGACCAGGGCTCGAACCCGTGTCCCCTGCATCGGCAGGCAGATTCTCCACCACTGCGCCACCAAGGAAGCCCCTTTCCTCTTCTTACAATGACCCCAGTCCTATCAGATCAGGACCCACCCTGGTCACCTCATTTAACCGTAATTATCTTCTTAAAGGCCTTATCTGTAAACACAACCACAATGGGGATCAACCCATGGACTTGGGGGACACAGTTCAGTCTGTAGCTCCTTCTGAAACAGCAAGGCCAGAGCTACACCCTCAGTCCTGTGCAGGTTTAAGCCCGTAGCATGCAGGCCATCTAGCTGGTATCCCATCCCCTTGCAAGGGAAAGCGAGGGGAGGTCTGGAGTCCATGAGATTTACCACCTAAGAGGCCCTCCTGGCAGTGCAAGGGGCTCCCGACCCTGCAGACCCAGGTCACAGCCTGGTCTCCACCCGTTTCTTGCACAGCTCACGATCCAAGAGCAGGGGAACGAGGCCGTCTCGGAGTCTCCCGGGAGACCCCTCCGGTGAGCTCTCTGAAGAATGGCGTCCTCACCTCCCGCTCTGAGCTGCATGGGTGAGCGCACAGTGTCCTCCCCCTGGGACAGCTTTGATGAGTAGCTGATGGTCATCAACACCGTCCTAGATCCAGGCATCTCCCAGAGTCAGGACGATCCACGTGTTTACCGGGAGTTAACTCAGCAGATGCCTCTTGGACAAACAGAGGAACAAAGGGATCCTTCATTCCCAGCACTCGCTGTGCGTCTTCCACGTAAACGACGTCAGGATGGGGCATCAGAACACACATCTCTGCCCTGAGAAGTTAAATCGCGTTCTGTAAGTTCAAGCGTTATGAGGTCACTCGACCCCTTCAGATTTCTTCAAAATATGTTTTTAACTAGACTCTCATTCAGTCAGCCCCAGCTGCTCCTGTGTTTTGAACTCCCCCGTCGCTTCTGAGGGGCAGACTCAAAGCCTTATTCTCGAAACCGGTCCACACGCGCTCTGTGCCTCAGGCTCCCGCTCGGGTGAGCCGGGGCCCAGGCAGGAGGCACGTTGCCGGGAAAGGTGAATCCCCTCCGACCTCTCCGTTGCCCGGGGCGCTGGACAGATGGCACAGAGAGCCTGCCTGGGCCCCCACGGCCAAGGGGATGCTCTCACCCACCGACTCGGCCACCCAGTAGCCACGGCTCTGGGGGGTTCCTGGCCAAACCCAGTCAAGGCTGGTCCAGCTCGTCTGTCTGCCCATCCAGGTGCGGGGGTGAACGGCCCTCGGCAAGAGGCTTCCTGTAATACGTGAAACTCGCGACTGTTCCACCGAGGCCACTTGAGAACGCCGCACACAAGGCGCCCATCGCAGGCTCGGAGGCTGCCAGCCTGCCCCCCGGGGCCACCCTGTGCACATGGCTCCGACCAAGGCCCACCGACGTGGATGCACCTGAGACGCAGTGAGCCCCCCCTGCACCGTGTGTCAGAACCACGGCTGGTGGGCAGATACGATCCCCCACAGGGGCAGTAGGTGGCTGATCACAGGGTCTCACACACTCACCTCCTAAGAGCAGCCGGAACGGCCGGGGTGGGGACGCCCGTGGGTCCCAGCTTGTCCCTGCCTCCGGCTGGCCAGCCCCACGTCCTGCACGTCCAGCCGTGATGTGGGTGGGGCTGAGTGACCGGCAGGGACGGCCCTGGTAGGTCCAGGTTATCACGATGGTTTCGCGGTATCATTTCAAAGCCAGATGAAACGTTCGTATCCCAGATGTAAGGTTAGCCCTGGGACACTCAGTGAGACGGGAGCAGAGTTAAGAATAGAAAGCTGTTTGCTCAGGGCGTGTTGGCCGAGTCACCGTCTAGTCAGTCACTGGGATGTTGTTAAAATGTTCGTACGTCTCTGGGCCTGAAGATGCTGAAACTTCGTCTCTGCTGCAAACCCGCGGAGCCGAGATTCGCTGTGAAGGGTACCGCTCTCCTTAAAGTACGTGTGTTACTGAAGCTGGTTATAAATCTCCTTTAAAGACTGTGTAGTGTCTTCCTGGAATAAACAGTCACGGCGTGCTCCCTGTACATCCACTGCCGTGCCGAATGCCGGGGACAAAAAGGAGGGTGACAGTCTCTGTGCCCGAGGACATCCCGCTAACTTACTCCTTCACTTCAGTAAGTTTTCACTGAGCATCTGTTACGTGCCAGACGCTGCCCCAGCAGCTGCGCGACCCACAGTGTGGACGAACGGGTGCAGCCCGGTGTGACCAGGCTGCCGTAGCTGGGGCCCAGTGAGGTCAGGGCTGCACCCCTGAGGCACCACGCTGGGCGTGGTGGACGGGACATCACCACGTCACCTGGACAGCTTCCAGGCCAAGGCGGCGCGTGCGTACATGGACTCAGAGGAGCCCAGGACCCTCCGTGAAGGCGATGACCGCCCCTAGACCACATCTCAACCCCGCACGGTCACACCCTTCACCCTGGAGTGACCTCGGCACCCCAGGGAAGGTAAACAGGGTTGAAACCTCGGCAAGGGGATCGCTGCGGAAGGCGTGGCCTCGGCTTCAGCGCTCGGCAGGGAACAGCCTGTGACCTCACGGCCCCCAGGACACGGCTGGGGGCTCTGCCGGGCTCAGCGGGGCCCCGTCACGTTTACCACGGGGTCAATCCAGCTCTCCATCCCCGCTCCCCAGAAGAGGAGGCCTCCCAGACAGTCGTCACACGTCACAGGAGTTGTTCTGAGCTTGGTCTGTAAGGTGAGCTCAAACTGCTGCGGTGGTAGCACGGGTGACCCTGGGTCCGGGGTGAGGTGTCCACTGTGGCCGCAGCCCCTGGACCTCGGTGGTGGGTGTGGGAGAGAGGGCTGGCCTCAGGCCCTGAGGTTGCAGACTAGAACCCAGACCTGTGGGGCTCTGTCCCCTGCCTGCTCAGAATGCTGTGTGCACTGGGCATTCACCACACGACAGGGCCATTTTGGGTTTTAACGTAAAAATAACTTCCCCAAATCTTCCAATAGAACTGACCTTCGAGGAAGAATGACACGTTTATCTTGAAGCTCCGAACACCTCTGGGAGACAGGCAGGCTCTTTAATACGAGTCTTTTGTTTTCTCCTGAAAGAAAGACAGAGGGGGAGAGGCAGAGACAGAGAGAGGGAGAGCCCTGGGACCCTGCGCCCCTGCTCTTCTGGCGCGCCCCCAAGGCACCTGGACCCGCCGTGGGGCTGGTCGGGCGCAGGGGCCCCGGACCCCACTGGTCCAGCCCACAGGCTGAAGGTACCATGTCTGTTCTCACCCGTCACAGTCCCGGGGCCAGCTCAGCGCCTGGCTTACAAGGTCACTGGGTGTAAAGGTCCCGTCTACTCTCGAACCTCCTGAGTCTGCCCTTTAAACCAACGGCAGTGTTTACACAAGTTTTAGCAGCGGAAACCTTTCTGCAAAAAGCAGCTTTCTAGGAATTCCAATACACAACAGAGTTCAAGGCGCAGCTGGGGTCCAGGCAGGCGTCCAGCCCCCGAGCCCTGGGCTAGTGTGCAAACTCCAGTCACGGTTCTGGAAAACACTGCGCTGGGCTCCCACGTGCGCCTAAACAAATCTGCACCAAAAGATTAGCATCTTCAATTTCTTCTTCCTTCAAATACATGGAAATTTTAAATTGGGCGGAGGGAAAAATAAAATACTCTGTATTACAGTTAACGAAGCTTCTACCCCGTCAAAGTAATTAGTGACCTTCCACCTTTTATAGTCTCCTCCCTGTTTATTTTCATTTCCCGATGTTATCGCCTGGGTTCCAGAGGCCAGGGAGCCGCCCGGAATCTGCCATCCGCGCTCTGGGGCAGCCTCTCTGTGTAGCGCTGGTGCGTGAGGCTCAGACCTCATCACGCTGTGCTGGACGCCCACCCCTGACAGACGGGACCTCTGCCAGGCTGGGCCCTCCTGGTCTCCTGGGGAAGTTCATGGGGGCAGAGCGTGACCAAGGTGTCACCACTCCAGACTTACTGGGAGGGAGGTCTCCAGGCTGGGATCGGGGGCTTTGGGGGTCTGGGCCAGGCTGGGGGATTCATCCCTTTTTGTTCCGATTTCATTAACCTCAGATAAGAAGCAGGTGAAAGCAATTTATACAAATCCTTTTTTCAATCGTGTTAAGACGTTCGCCTTTTGATAACAGGCAGCCTGCCTGAGGGGGGAGCCGCAGACAGGCAAATTGTGAGGCCAGTTTAAAATTTGAGCTCCCTTTTTTTTTTCCCCACTTCTTCAAAAGCTTCTCTGAGGATAAGATAAGAGTGTAATCCCTTAGTTTGGTACAAATGTTTTAAGACTTTGTGTTTCTAAAAATCCAATTTGAATTAGCCTTGAACTTTAAAGCTGTTTTGTCGGCTGAACCAAAGGGCATCACGTGACATGTATAATGGACAGCATTGTACGGCCTCCTTCCCCCCTCCTGACCCCCACGAGGACGCTCCAGGAAAGCCGTCCAGAGGCAAGTGTCACAACTTCAGGAAGCTACAGCGCTTGTCTCTTTTCAACAAAGGCTTTGCTAAGCTTCCCTCCCCGTGGCCTTGAGGAGTCTGACAGCGTGATAGCTGCCCCGGTCTCAGACACACCCGGGCCCACCTTGGCACCATCAGAAGGTCACTGGGCACTGACGGGCTGGCACAGGCCCTGCGCCCACTGCTCCTCACGTAGTCCGCTCTGCCCGTCCTTGCCTGGGCCCCTGGCAGGGCAGAGAGAGGGCGCCTCCACTTGGGGGCAGTAGCCGCCCATCACAGGACTTCGGGACACTCCCTGGGTGCCCATGGGGTCCCAGGCGCCACGCGGGAGCCTGTGTGAGCCTCAGACGTGGACAGAGTGAGGCCCACGGGGCAGGACAAGGCCAGAGCTGGGCTGGGCGGAGGCCCCGGCACCGGCGAGAGGGTGGCCCACCGGGTGCAGGAGACACCCAGATACCCAGGAAGCAGCCCCGCAGCACAGGGGTCTGACCCAGGGGGTTCGCTGGACTGGAGGTGGGCAGAGGCCGGGCAGCGGGTCTGCCACAAGGGCCTCCCAGCTCACCACCCGCAACTTCATTCATGTTCATGGGCCTCTCAAGACTTTGCCAGGAGTAGATCATGCCTAGAAGCTCTGTAGGTTAGATTTTTTTCCCCACTATTACATCCTTTTTTTTTAAGTTGCGATAAAATATACATAACCTAAAATTTACCATTTTAACCATTTTCAGCCACAGCTCAGTGGCATCAAGTACATTCACGTTGGGCAACCATTGCCACCATCACATCCGGAATTCTTCATTTTACAAAACTGAAACTCTGTCCCCATTAAACACAGACTCCCTGCCCCCGGTCCCCCTTCTCCTTTCTGTCTCTAAGGACCTCATATGAGTAGAGTCATGCAATATCTGTCCTCTTGTGACCGGCTCATTTCACCGAGCACAGCGTCCTCAAGGTTCATCCACAGTGCAGCAGGTGGCAGAATTGACCTCCTTTTTAAGGCTGAATCCTGTTCCATTGCCTGTGTGTATCGCATTTTCTTTATCCATCACCTGTAGATGGACCCTCGAGCTGCTTCCATCGTTTGGTTATTGTGAATAATGCTGCTGTGAACGAGGGTGTACTAGGATCTGTTCGGGTCCCTGTTTTCAGTTATTTTCAGTATATAGTGAGTGGTGGAATCGCCAGATGCTTTGGTAATTCTATGTTTAAGTTTTTGGAGAATCACCAAGCTGTTTTCCATAGTGGCTGCACCAGTTTACGTTCCCATCAGCAGTGCCTCCTCCCCAGATTGTATTATTTTCTGTTTCATTTTATAGTAGCCATTCTGACGGGCGTGAGGTGGAGTCTCCTTGTGGTTTTGGTTTGCATTTTCCTGATGACTGCCGACAGCAGAGCAGATTTGCATGTGCTTGTCAGCCATTTGTGTACCTTTCAACTCTGTCTACTTTTCAGCTGGGCTGTTCAGTTGTTTGGTAGTCGAGTTGTAGGAGTTCTTTGTTCTGGATGTGAATCCCCTATCAGATACGTGCTTTGCAATTATTCTTACTTGTCCTGTGGGTGTCTTTTCACTCTCTCAACGGCATCCTTTGACTGATGCATAAAAGTTTTTAAGTTTGATGACGTCAGATGTATCTATTTTTTCCTTTGGTTGCCTGTGCTCTTGGTGTCGTTTAGCAAGAAATCATGACCAAATCCACCATTATGAGTATTTTCCCCCACGTTTTCTTCTGACGGTCTTGTAGTTTTTTCCTCTTACCTTTAGGTATTTGATCCATTTTGAGTTAATTGTTGTATCGGGTGTGAGGTGAGGGTCCAGCTTGGTTCTTTTGCATGTGGGTGTCCAGTTTTCCCGACACAATTTCTTGAGAAGACTATCCTTCCCCTCAAAGGTTTTTTTAAAAGTCAGTTTGTTTCTGTATAATATATGGAAAAAAACAGGTAATTTTTAAGTAAAAGAGTTTTATTTCATGTTGGTATATTTTTTAAAAACGATATTATAAAATTAATTTAATATTATCTTATAAATATCGATAATATATAAAGCTGAATTTTGACTGCCCCGCCTAACACATCGCATGCTATTCAATTGGCTTTAAATTAATTATGTGAGAAAAAGTATGATTCATGAAAAGTCAACTTGACAATAATATGTCATGTTTAGGAACTGAATACATATTAAAATGTAAATTGAAATTTAACTAGGTGTTATGACTCCAAATTAGACAAAAAATGCTTTAATGACCTGATGTTTGAAAATTCTTTCTTTTTCAATTAAAAAATGGTATATTTTCATAATTTCTATGTTTTATTTATGAATTACAAGATAAAATGAAAAGTTTCAGGCCACTATTTGTAAGGAAGCCTTTGCAAATAAACACATTTCAGTTGTGGGTGGTCTGAATTCTTAATAAAGTAAAAGCCAGGTTGGACGTAGTCGCCTGGAGTTTCAGCTCTGAGCGTGTCCCTGGGGTTGGGGGGCCCAGGATGGCGGGAGGGGCCTCGGGAGCGGGCACCACCAGCGGGCGACTCGCAGATGCGCTTGGAGCCCATCCTTCCAGGTCCTGCCTGCTGCCAGTTCTGCATCCTGGGGGCCGACTTCACTGCCTGCCCCTCAGTAGAAAAGCGGAAAGTTTAGAGCTTGTAAATGTGTGAACCTTCCACGCTGGCCGGCAGTGTAAAGGCCGAGACGGGCCGTCTGAGGGAGGGTGCTCTGGGGGAGGACGGTATCTGAAGGGGACGGAGCTGGTGGGCCAGGCAGGAACACGGGACGGACAAAGCGGTCTGGGAATGAAAGCAGCAGGACGGGACGACGTCCCGGGCTGGATGTGGGTGGGTTAGGAGAGCAGAGGTCAAGGCGCTGGTTTGGGACTCATGCCACTGACCATGAGGGGCTGAGCAGGGGCCACCTGAGCCCTGTGAGGGCGAGCCTGGGACGCCAGGGGAGATGTCGGGCCAGCCCGGCCCAAGGCGGAACCAGAGAGTGAACTTGGGGCGCTCAGGTGCCGGAAGCCAGGGACAGAGACCAGGGGGGCTGTCCGCTAACAGAGGCCCCCAGTCCAGGCACGGCGCCGTGGTCCCCGCCCCAGCGCCTAGCTTTCAGCTTGATCCAGTGACTCGTGCTTGAGAGAGGATCTCTGAGCCCCACCTCACGGACCAGGAGGGTCTCTGCAGAGCTCAAGGAAGCACCCCCTGCAGCGTAGACAGAGTATGTGACCCGCGTCTGGCAACGTGTCTGACGGGTGGGGGTGAGGACGGCATGTGTGTGTGTGGCCAGTGTCTTGATCCCACAGCTGTTCCCTGAGCATCCTCCAGGGGCCTTTCAAGTTGGTGAAGCTGGTCCAGCCCACGTCACACCCACACCCCAAGCAGAGGAGCCCCTCCTGCGCTTCTGCTCATCCCGCCTGACCCGTCCCTCCACACGGCTGCGTCCTGAGCCCCCAGACACCCGTGGCCACGGGCACTCGCACACAGCCTCTCCCTGACGCCCCAGGAGGTGAGGGACGCCCTCCTGCTGAGGACCTGGCCGACGGGTGACTCCCGAGCTCGCAGGGCACAGCCCGTGCCTCGTCACAGCATTGCTCGAGGACCCCGGGCTGCCAAACCGGACGGGGTCCCCCTTGGGGGGTGCCTGCTGTCCCTGGCACCTCACGTCTCTCGGCCTCACTAACCTTGCTCGCCCCCCGAACTTTTGCAATAAAGGGGGTTTGTGTGCCACAGCGGGGACAGCAGGGGTGGCCGCAGGCTGGGTCCTCCAGAGCCCACAGGCCTCGGAGCAGGACAGCACCACCCCCCTCAGCTGGAGGAGAGCTGGGGACAAGGCTCACCTCGCGGGCGGCGGCGCCCCTGCCTGGGGGGTCTCCCCGCAGTTCTGGGCCGCGGGGCCGAGCTTTTCCGCATGTGTGGACCTGACGGGAACGAGGGCGACCTTCCTTGCAGACATGGGGTTCGGGGTGCCAGTGGAGCCAGCCCATGGAGGGGCCCTGATGGCAGTGGGGGCCTGTGATGGGAGCCCCTGACATGGGCCGGCCTCTTGGAAGACGCCAGAGGGGCCTCGGGAGGGCGGAGTCACCACCCGCCCCACGGCTGCCCCCGGAGATGCGCGTTTTGGGCGGTCCAGCGACCTTTGACCTGCATATTTGGGGAGGCCAAAAAATGTGCATGTTATTTGGACAGGAAAATGCGTCTGTCCCTGTCTAACCTGAGGGTAGTGACCGCTGCGGTCACAGACACCGGGGCAGGTGTGGAGGGGTTTCTGCCTGGGCTGCGTGCCCGTCTAGGGTCCCCACCTCGGGGGTCAGCGCGGCCTCGGCCCGGAGCTGGGCAGCTTGCAGGTGAAGGGACAGGGGCAGGGGGGACTTGCCCAAGAGGCACGGGTCACCTCTGCTCGCATTTCAGGGCGGGGAGGACAGCCCACCAAGTCCCTCTAGGAGACCCCGAGGGTGAGACAGGCTGCACGTCCACTGATGAATAGGAGGAAACCAGCACGTGAGGCCGAGAGGGACAGGCCCATACTCATGGGACAGTGCGGGCTGGCCCTGGTCCCTGGGCCTCTGCTCTGTGAACCTTGCGCTCGCCTGTGACGCGGTCCCAGGGAGGGTGTCACTGACGGGGGGACCAGGATCCCACATGGACAGCTGAGCCCCTGGGGCCTTGGGGCAGGATCCCTGCACATCATCCCGAGAAGCTGAGGCTCAGACACCTTCAACTCACGTTCTCTCAACCTGGGGATCACACTGGGTCCCACCTGTAAAAATCATACACCGTGATTCATGAGTCAACGTTCTGAAAAAATGTGTAACCGAATATTTCCTGGTTTTGGTCATTCTTTCTTACTTTAGTTTTCCTCTATGGGTTTTTCAAACCAAGGAAACTTCTGGGGGCTGGGGGGAGGTTACATATTAAAAGGTTTAAATTTTATTTATTTATATAAATTTATTTATTTATTTTTTTCTGCGTTGGGTCTTCATTGCTGAGCACGGGCTTTCTCTAGTTGCGGCGAGCGGGGGCTACCCTTCGTTGCAGTGTGCGGGCTTCTCATTGCTGTGGCTTCTCTTGTTGTGGAGCACGGGCTCTAGGCGCGCAGGCTTCAGTAGTTGTGGCTCATGGGCTCTAGAGCACAGACTCAGTAGTTGTGGCACGTGGGTTTCAGTAGTTGTGGCACGTGGGCTCTAGAGCACAGGCTCAGTCGTTGTGGCACACGGGCTTAGTTGTTCCACGGCATGTGGGGTCTTCCCGGACCAGGGCTCGAACCCGTGTCTCCTGCACTGGCAGGCCGTTCTCAACCACTGTGCCAGCAGGGAAGCCCCGGCTTAAATTTTAAATAACTAAATAAACCGTTTTCATTTAGGAATTCCAGCACTAAACCACTTGAAGAATTTCAGTTGACTATTACTGTGGATTTTCAGCTGGCTGTATGCATCGCAAAATTACTCAATAAATAGGCACGTGCTAGAGAGATTTTTTTTCTCTGCCTGTATCTTTATCCCGGAGCTGCTGTAACAAAGTGCCACGAACTGGGTGACTTAAAAAGACAGAGCTCGATTCTCTTCCAGTCCTGGAGGCTAAGTTTGCAATCAAAGCGTCAGCAGGGCCAGGCTCTCGGAAAGCTCTAGAAGATGATCATGTGGGTTTTTTTGTTTTAGTGGTGAGAATGCTTCCGATCTACTCTCTTGGCAAATTTCAAGTATTTAACACAGTTTTATTAACGATACCATGCTGTACATTAGATCCTCAGACCTTAATCACTTATAACTAAACTTTGTACCTATTGACAGGCAGCTCCCATTTCCCCACCCATACCCTCAACAACCATTCTACTCTCTGTTTCCGTGAGTTTGATTTTTTTTTGATTCCACATATTAAGGCGATCATATGGTATTTGTCTTTGTCTGAGTTATTTCACTTAACCATAATGCCCTCAAAGTCTATCTATGTTGTTGCAAATGGCATTATCTCGTTCTTTTTTATGGCTGAGTAATATTCCATTGTATATACGTACCGCATCTCCTTTATCCACTCGTCTGTCGATGGACACGTAGGCTGTTTCCATGTCTTGGCTATTGTAAATAGTGCTGCAGTGAACATTGGGGTGCATGCGTCTTTTCAAATTAGTGTTTTTGTTTTCTTCAGATGTATGCCCAGGAGTGGGATTGCTGGATCCTATGGTGGCTCTATGTTTCCTTTCTTGAGGAACCTCCCTACTGTTCTCCATGGTGGCCGCACCAATTCACGTTCCCACCAGCAGTGCAGGAGGGCTCCCTTTTCTCCACACCCTCTCCAGCACTTGGTATTTGTTGTCTTTTTGATGGCAGTGAACGTGAGGTGATCTCTCGCTGTGCTTTGGATGTGCATTTCCCTGACGATTAGTGACGTTGAGCATGCTTTCATGTGCCTGTTGGCCGTCTGTATATCGCCTTTGGAGACATGTCTGTTCAGAAGGCTCCTTCCTTGTCCCTCTAGTTTTAGGTGCTTCTGGCCATCCGTGGCGCTCCCTGGCCTGACAGTGCATCCCTCCCGTCTCACCTCCATCAACATTTGGTGCTCTCCCTGTGTGTCTGACCTTCTTCTTATAAGGACACCAGTCATATTGAATTAGGGGCCACCCTTTGACTTGGCCTAGCTACATGTGCAACAATCTTGTTTCCAAAAAAGGTTACAGTCTAAAGTGCTGGCAGGTCTTGGTCCATCCAGGCTGCTGTAATGAAAAAATAGACTAAGTGGTTTAAACATCGAACATTTATTTCTTACAATTCTGAAGGCCAGAGTCTGAGACGAATTTGCCAGCAGATTGGGTGTCTGGTGGGGGCCAGCTTCCTGGTTCATAGACGGCCGTCTTCTCGCCGTGTCCTCACGCGGAGGAAGAAATGAGAGAACTCTCTGGGGTCTCTTCCTTCAGGGCACTGACCCCGTCACAGGGGCTCCATCCTCCTGACCTAAACACCTCCCAAAGGCACCACCTCCGAATACCATCACACTGGGGGTTAGGATCTCAACAGATGGATTTTGGGGGTGATACAAACTCAGTCCGTAACTTGGGAGCTGGGACTTCAGCATTTCTCTTTCCAGAGATGACACAGTTGAACCCACAATACTACCTGAGGGTGCTGTTTACTTTCGCATGAGAGAGAGACCTTCACTCACATATTCTGAGAGTTTTGTATCGTTCTCAGGTGGGCGGGAAGGGTAGGTCCCAGCTGATCACCAGCCGCTGCCCTCCCCACAACCCGAACCTCACTCTGGACCCAGGGACACCCAGCTGGGTAATAGCCAAGGATGCAGTCAGGGTGGACTGCCTGGCCTGCTGGACAGTGACCATGTCTGGAACCAGCCACTTTGGGAATGGCCCCTGCGGTACTGGGTGGCTGATGAGAAAGCAGTCCTATAAATGAATACCTGACCCCCAGCCAAAGGCATTACTGTCTCCTCTAAGATCCAAAAGAGTCTGTCAATAGTTTACCTGTTATAGCATTTATCACCTGTTCCACGTGTCGGGGTCATTTATGTTGACGGCAGTCTACCTGCCTCCCTGGGTGAAAAGACTCTCAGAAAGGGAACTACGTCTCTCTTGTGTTTACGGCCCTCATGGCACAGTGGAGCGCCTTGCACTTACAAGGACTCAAAAATTCCTGATGAACAGACACTAACGGATTAGTTAGGTAATGTGCAACCTTCTCGGTAATGGGTCTAATGTATCTCTTGGTCCAGTTAGACTGTAGATTAACGAAGCCTCTGAGAAATGGGGGAAATAAATGGGGGATTCCAGAAGACAAGATATTGAAGAAGATTTTCTTGGGAGAGGAGGTTCTGTAGCAGCCTCCCAGCCTCCCTGCCCACACCACCAACACGTGAAGCCCCGTCGCTGGAGGGATTTGGAGGAAGTTGACTCACATGTCATCACGCACTAACACCTCGGTGCGTTTGCCTCTCAAAATAGAGGAGGGGTTCGTGCCAGAGGTCCTGCCTCAATACTTGATGAGTGTCCTGAATTCTCATTCTGAAAAAATTCTCGTTAACCCTCCAAAAATTTTTCTTCCGTCGACCTGCTCAAACCGTCAGCCTCCTCTTTGCGTGGCCCTTCCCGAGGTCTCCCCCCTGCTATCTTAGGGGGAAGCTGCAGGGAAGCCTGCAGCTTCCAGGCCTGTCAGTGTGGTCTGGGTTCTGCCTCTGTTTCTCTGAAGCTCCTAAACGCTGAGAAGCAGACAGGAAGGGGGAAGTGATCCCACATCCCAAGAGAAGGGGCCGGTAGGCCCCAGTGTAGTTGCTGGGGGCTGGTCAGGACTGCAGAATATGGGGAAGCACCTCTTTGGGGCCCAGGAAGAGCGTGGCCAGTGCTTTCCTCCCACTCCACAGGGGCTCTGGGGTCCCCTGGAGAGCCTGACCCCCTAGCTGGAGTGGAGACTGGGGGGACACAGGCTTACAGAGAACTGGACTGAAAAGCTGGAACCCTGGCTGCCAGTGGGCAAGGAGGCAGGGGGCTCCCATGACCTCAGGGGGCCCAGGACCCAGGTCAGGAGGGTTTCTGCTCGGGGGAGAAACTCCATCAGAAAGAACTGGGGACTCTGGTTTTGGCCGCAGAACCGTGTGGGCAGGGCAGTCGTGGGCAGCCAGGCCGGGGGAGAGGCACCATGTACGCGTGTTGGGGATACCTCCTTGGGACCCCTGCGGCTCGGGACATCCTGCAGGAGGGCGAGGCCCAGAGAGCACCACCCAGCAGGTCAGAGGCCAGGACAAGAAGGAGGGGTGCCTGCCTAGGGGAGGAAGGAAGCCAGGACCTCAGGTGGGTGTGGAGGCCTGAGTGCCCAGGGATCACACGTCGGGGGCCGCCGGCCAGACTACGAGAGGACAGACCGCTCTGCACTGTCCCCGAGGACCACAGCGGTTGTGTACCACGCAGGAGCCACCCAGAGCAGAGACCCAGAACCTGCGGGGAGGCCCCGGCACCGCAGAGGAAAGCCCTTGCCCCGTGCAGTGCCTTGAGTGACCGTGTGTTTCTAGCCGCGTCTGTACCCATCTCTCAGGGAAGCTCAGCGCGGGAAGATGCCCTCAGAATGCCCGTTGTACGTAGCACACGTAAAGGCAGGGGCGATGAGTCGTTTCTAAAAGTAGCCTCCCTTTCTACAAGTGATTATTTGTCGAATTAGCTGCTGGTTCAGACACGCTGCATGCATTGGACACGTTCGTTCAGATTATTCTCATTCTTCCCAAATCCCACATTTATTGCAGATTTGTTTATTTTTTGCTGCCGCCTCCCTCTGTGCAGTGGGGAGAGATTACAAAAGGTCATTTATAAGAGGCTGGAAAAGAGCAGTCACCCCACTAAGTCAGGCAAAGCAGCCTCTCGCCCGAGGTCAGGCGTGGATTTGGGGGAGGTGCGTGGGGTCCTGGTGGCCGCCAGTGGGTGACACGTGTGTCACGGTCGCTGACGAATGGCTTCGCGTCAGCACCTTAAAGCCACGTGCGGTGCTTGGGCACCTGGAGGCCCCGAGCAGGCCAAGCAGGCATCACAGCGAGACATACGGGTGAGGCTGAGTGGACGGGGCCACACCCACCGGGAGGCCGGGCTGCACCGTCCGCCCGCGGGAAGTGACCGGGGTCCTCCAGGGGCTGAGCGGAGAGGTCCAGGCACTCATCCCCGCGGAACTCACGGGCCGAGGACCCGGAACAGGCAGCCTCCCGCGCGGCATCCCCCGAGACGGTGATGTCAGGCCGCGGGTGCGGGTCCAGCACAGCCGTGAGGCCAGGACGGGGTGCGGGCTGTGCCAGCGCTGGTGACTGGACCCTCCCGCGTCCACGCAGAGCAGCTCAGCACCGCGGGCAGGTGACACTGACCGGCCAGCCCGCTGTGCTCACAGACACACACAGGCATCACTTCTGCCGACACCGAGAAGGCCCTGATCTCCAGTCCCGTGGAAGCGCGGCGTTTACACGTGGGCAGTGTGGCCAGTGTGTCCCTCCATCACCTGCTTTCTTGTGTGGGACCTCGAGGTCCCCCAACGGGGTCTCTGCCGGGCACTCCAGCCGTGGGCTCGGGCTCTGCCAGGGCTGTTGGGTCCCCACAGGCTCTTGGGGTTGTGTGGTCTTCATCCCTTGTTCTGGGGGCAGTTGGTAGGAGCCCCCCGGATGGCAGGGCCACATCCTCCGAGCCCGCACACCCCTCGGCATTGCCGGCTCCTGGTGGATTTGCTGGGAGTTGCTGTCATCAGCATCCGGGGCCGATGGTTCCTGGAGTGGCTGAGAGTCAGGATATCCGAGAGGAAGGACCTGATACCGAGGCAGGGCCTGTACTGTAACTGCTGGTCCCTGTTCAGGTCGCAGCTGGGGTCAGCAGAACCCGGAACCAGCTAGAAGAAGGCTGTGTGCCATGCAGAACCCGTGGGGCCCGGCCCGCTCCTCGGAGGTCTGTGCTCCCCGCCCGCCCTGCCCCTTCTCCTCTCCTGCTTCCTTCGGGGCCTTCGCAGGAGGAGAACACGTGTCCCAAGGACCTGGCGGCTGGGACCCATGCACAGACCCCAGGCGGCCCTGTCCTCGCCAGGCTCCAGGCCCCGACGCCCCCCGGCACCCGCGTGGGTGTCCGCTGTCCCCGAGGCGGTCCCGTCGTGGACCCACCACCCGGCCTCTGGCTTCACGGGGTGCGTCTCCCAACCCGCGGGGAGACAGCTACCGTGAGCAGGCTCGCTCGTCAGGACGAAGGAGCCACAAAAGGCCCCAGACGCAGATACGGAAGCGGGACGCGCAGAGCTTCCAGGAGGAGCTCGCCAGGCTGGGTGACGCGTTTCCCTGGGAGGCGGGTTCCGCGCGGTCGCCCGTCTGCATGCTCCCGTGAGAGCCCACGCCGGCTTTCCTGGGGCTTCAGGGTGCTGATTTTCTGAGGAAGAAAATAGCGTGAACATGGTGCTCAATGGCAATTACGTACCACAGTTTCTAAATTCATGATTTTTTCCACTTATTTTAAGCCTTGTCGGGTGTCCTTCTCATGTCCCCAAGCCTGCATCGTGCCACAGCTGGTTCTCCCCGCGGAAGGGGTCACCTCTCTCTTGGGACCACCAGCGAGGATCCCCGGGGTGGTCGCAGCCCGCCCTGCGGGAAGAGGAGGGACCACTCTGATCATCCCGGCCTGAGTCGCGAGACAATCAATGAAAACACACCCGCGTTTAACCGACCTACTACCCTGGCAGCGACAACAGCTAACCTGCACCTGTAGGGTCTCCGTCAGACTCGATCACGAACATAAGTTTTCAAAGTAATCTGATTTAAGCTTCCACAGCGTTAGATGTCACTCGTGAGATCACGCACGCAGTCGAGCTCACCTAAGACCAACCAGCAGCTTCCGGTCGAGGATGAGACGCGGAAGGGATGCCTTAGTCCCAACTGGTACTTGCACACCTCCGGCTGAGGATCTTTAGCCCTTATGTCGTTCTTTTCTTTAAGACTAATCACCAAACCTGTAGCTGGGGGCAGGATGCGTCCTAACAGCGATCGCAGCTCAGCCGCTTCCACGTCATTACGGCTCCTTCACTAGGCGGACGGAGCCCACGCGGCCTGGGTGATTCGCGCCGTCCTGGGTCTAAGTCTCGCCAAGTGGATCCAGTCTCAGGTAGGATTCGGAGGCAGCTGGGTTGGGGCCCGTATCACCCATGACAGAGCAGCAGAGAGCGGGGGGGGGCGGCAGATGGCAGAGTCAGGCGAGTGTTCGCCCAGGGTTAAGGGCAGGTTCGGGGAACACCCGCCAATGTGCTCACTGTGATTCTGTAAAACTCTAGACCCATCACTGAACAGGTGGCTCCCGGCACTCCAGGGTGGGTGTCAGGGGTTGCTGGCCTCTTCCTTGAGGCTGTGACTCGCTGGGGGTGGGGGTGGGGGTCAAGGAACTGCTACTGACCAAGAATATGGATTCCGGGGATTTCTTTTTTTTTTTTTTTTTTACAAAATCTCCAAAAGCAAAGATAGAGCAGTAGAACGATAGCGCCAAACCAGCCCGTTCTGACAGGTGATTAATTAAATAACGACCAACGAGGAAAGCTAGACTCTCTAGAGGGGGCCCCCTGATATCGGGCCATGGGGTGTATCACCTGAGTTCTGTTCTGTTCAACATCTTTGCCAGGGACTTAGTTAAGGACATCTAACTGGATTTAGGAAAGGTTTGAATGGTTCGGGCTAGGAGGGCAGTAGGAACAGAGAAGGTGGGATGAAAGTCCGTCTCACGTTGGAATTCTAAGGTGAGGACCCGCCCACCCTGAGTGCACAGGTCAGCAAGAAGGACCATGGGATGCTGCAGCTCCCTGAGGCCGCCGTACCGGTTACCCACACCAGAGGACACACGCTGGCCCCGTGGCTGATGCTACCCACACGTGTGCTTGCGTGCCCGGTGTCAGTCTCCAGGGCTGCAGTAACGGAACCGCAAACCACAGCCCCGAACAACAGAAGGGGACTGTCTCGTGGTCTCGGGCCAGAGTGTAAACCAAGTGCACACGCAGTGCGCTCGGGGAGCCTCCCTGCCTCTGCCGGCCCTGGACGCTCCCGGCTTGCAGCTGCATCCGACCCGCTGTGCTTCCCCATCGCCTGCTCTCTGCGTGCGTCTGTGTCCAAACTCCCCTTCTTATAAGGACACCACCCACCTGGAGCAGGGCCACCCTAATGACCTCACTTGATCGCCTCCACGAACACCCTGTCTCCAAACAAAGTCGCATTCTGCGGTACCGAGGGTGAGGACTTCAGCGCGTGAATTTGGGGACACAGTTTGGCCCGTAACAGCCCACTTAGTGTTTCCAAAACTGAGAAATTTCACTTAGATAGTTCAGATGTCTGACTTTTACCACCAGGCCCACCTTGCCTCCTGGCGCGTCTGCCGAGCAGGGTGGGGTTGGGGGATTCGCAGGGCAGGCTCTACCCCGCCTTGCTGCTACACCGGCCACTCCACCTACGGGACCGGCTTGGCCCCCAAGCGCGTGGCGGTCACAGCCCGATTTCCACCGCGCCATGCCCCAGGAGGCCTTTAGGCATCTCGTCAAAGGAATATGTGCCCTGAAATAATGATGGAATTAAAAAAGAAGTAGAGAGAGAAACATGCTAGCACACCCTGAACGTCCTCGGGCAAGACCGCAGTGTCCTGCGGAGGGGTCCACGGCCCCAGGACTCGCTGGCCTGGCCGCCTCCGAGGGGGGCCCTCATTTCTCAGCTCTGCCTTCAAGCGGCCGCGTGACAGTCAGGAGAACCAAAGGGAACGGACTGGAAGGGACCGCACGGCCGGGGGCAAAGGAAAGGACGGAAGGAAGGGGGTGGGTTAGCGCCTTCAGGTCACAGGTTGGCAGCGTGGCAGCTGCTCCCGAGGGCAGGAACGTCACAGCGTGTGGACTAATAGCCTTATTTCAGCCACAGGCACAGGCTTCCTGGCATCAGGGCCGCTCCACTGAGCCGCTGCCTCGGGGCAACCCGCCCCGGATGTGGTGAGGCAAGGGACCCGGCCACAGGGGAGGGCCATGCCGATGAGGCTGTTTCCTAGGTGACAGGGTTCAGAGGGGCCTGGGAGACCTGTGGTGACGGGCACAGGGTGGCACAGCGCCAAACAAGCTCCGAGCCCGCTGTCCCATGACACGGGACTCCCGACTGTGACTCGAGGACACTCAGGTGCCTCTCACACGGTGGGGCGTCCTGCTGTGTCCCTGCCTCCGCCCAGCAGGTGCCAGGAGCACCTCCCCTCCCGCTGTGCAGCCAAAGCTGTCCCCAGACGCGGCGGAGGCCCCCCAGATGGGGGGGAGGGGTAAATCACACACACGAGCACACATGTGCGCCCACACGCACACGAGACCCGCTGCTCTGCCCGTGCGGGACCACAAGGACCCGGCCCTCCCACATGAGTCCAGCACTGGGTCCTGGACCAGTGGACTCGAGGATGTCAGGGTCAGGCTGGGCCGTGCTCAGACCCCAAGCCCCGCCGGCGACGTGGCCTCACACAGGGTCTCCGTCCTGATGCACCTGCCTTCTGTCGGGTTGGAGACAGAAACGGAAAGTGCAGAGCGCTGTCGCTGCTGGGTTGTGTCCAAGACAACTAGGTATTTTTCTCACCCAAGAGAAATGCTGAAGAAATTGTCAGCGCACAGCATTGACAGGAGGAGAAGTCTGGTAGGATAAAAACACGCCCAGTTTCATCTTCCAGGGTTTACTCCTTATGGGCTGGTAAAGAGATCCATCTCCCCAGTTCTGTCATCTTGCTAAAAATGGGAGGCTCATTCCCGGCCCCCCCGACCCGTTTAGAAGTTTAGCAACAGAGCGTCAGCTTTGTTCCCATGAGTGGGGTTGGCGGCCGTCTCCTCTTTTCTGGGAACTTGGCTTCCCAGGGGTCCTGGCTGTCTTCCGGAGGCTCAGGCTCTGTGCTCCTCGTGGGACTAGGCCCCGATGCTCACCGCCAGCCCTCCTCGCCTCGGGGGACAGTGCCCCTCGCGACAGGACTGGAAACTCCTGGGGACAGTGCTGGAAAAATAAGTATGTGTGTGTGTCTTAAGCAGAGCCTATTTTCTCCTCCTCTTGGACGCCCAGAGATCCCATATCTCCCGGGCTCCCTTGCAGCTATGTGTGCCCACGCACATCCGCTCAGACCCGCGGGACGTGGCAGAAGCCACCTACACGATTCCCGTGATGGACTCTAACGGTCTCCCCACGGTCGTTGGCATTCCGTCTCTTTCTGGGTCAGCCGTTTGGAGGGGGAACCAAGGAGGGTGCTGAGGCCCCGTGGGGCTGTGCAGCCAAGAAACAGAAGGAGTTTGGTCCCGTGGGTGAATGAGCAGGGACAGTCGCACCACGACTGACGTGCCCTGGACGGCACAGGGAGGAAAGAAGTCTTTAGCGGGTCAAGTGCCCTGAGATTTTGAAGTTGCTGTAGCAGTTAGTCTACTTTGACTACTCTCTCCCTCAAGTAGAAAACTGGAAATTAGTCTCAAGTTTCTACTCTCTCACCTCTTATGTATCACTTTAATAATATGTCTATCTTAGTACCTAAATATATTTCTTCTCTTTCTCACTGTCCCTCTTGCCACTGCCTTAATTCAGGTCCTAATAATCCTGCATCGGAATTATTGGGAGAAATAAGTTTTGAGGAGCACCTCATCATACCTTCACGTGTTTCAAAGGCCAGACAAGGAGAGATGGGGATTACGTTTGGTTCTGAACGTTACAGAAAGCACAGCTAGAACTGGCCGGGGGAAGTGGAGGGAGCTCACATTTGGGCCCAAAAGCTGCCTGGCTCCCCCAGCGTGTGGGTGCTCAGTGTCTCCCGGTCCACAGAGTCCAGCACCCTCTGGCCCGGTGCCTGCCGCTGTCAACCCGGCATCGCAGCTCCTTCCCCTTCCCGGTTTCCTTTGGGAGCCTGGAGCTTGCTTCCCACGTAGCCCCCCTCCCTCCCTTCTCCTCTGCCCCAGCGGCCCCCTCCTCTGCCCCCCCCGA
>NW_020172629.1:4264828-4271355 GCF_003031525.2 Neophocaena asiaeorientalis asiaeorientalis | reverse complement strand
CCCTCTCCTGACTCTCCTGACTCGGCCAGCCCTGACTCCGCAGCTGGAGAGGTTGCCCGGAGCCCTGGCCCCGTGGCCTCGCCTCCCAGGTGAGCAGACCCCGCCGGATGTCTTCTTTGTTCACTTCTGGTGATTTTCCCCTCTGGGTTTTCATTGTTCCTCCTTGAATTCTAGCGTCCCAGGATGCCCCAGCCCAATTAGGGACAGGGCTGTGTTCTGCCCCCTGGGACTTCTAAAGCCCGCACAGTCGGGGGGATCTGAACAGAAGGAGGTGACATTTAGCTCCAGGAGCAGGTGTGTGAAATCCTAAGCTCTATATCCCCGTGGCTGCACTGCCATGGATGAGACCCCTGAGGAAGCAGAGGCTGGACGCTACCAGAGAGATGCCCTCTGTGGCAGGGAGAGAGGGTCGCTGGCCCTCCCGCCACTGCGTCTCCTAGATCTCTGAGAAATCCAGCTGTCGTGTCTGTTAGAGAGGATTTTCTAACCCAGCACACTGCCTTCCATGCCTCACGTGTGCTTTTAGTTCCTTGCAGGAGGAGAGGGGCTAAAAGAGTAGTCAGAGTCTCTGTAATTTGCTGGGAAATAAAATTAAGCAGCTCCTTCCACACCTATCAGGTTAGGAGCGTTTATACAGAATGTCCATGACTTCTGTGATCACTTCTGCCACGCGGAGCGCGGGGAGCGTCTCGTGCAGCCCCAGCAAACAGGCCTGGCTCCGTCCGGAGGGGGACTCGGCTCAGGGCAGCATCTCCCTCTGGCACGTGGCCTCCCTCCGTCAGAGGAGGTGGGATCGCGGGTGACCCTCCCAGGCTCACTCAGCATCCGGCCGTGGGTGGCCTCTCATCACCCTGAGAGGGGTGCCAGTTCTCAGGTGACAGTCGATCTCTATCCAGGACCCTGTGTGAGAGCCAGACCCTGGCAGAGAAAATTAATGGAAGAACACTTCCAGCTCTTGATGATAATTTTTATTGAGCCCCACTTGGTTTGTTGTTAAATTGTGACTATGACCCATAATATGTCTGAAAGAAAGGATAAAGATATTATATACCTACGGTGATTACATTGCATTCTTTGGTTTATGAACCTCGAAGTCCCACAGAGAGAATTATCCGTCACAAGGCGCCTTCACGGCTGATGTTAAGTGTCGAATCCTAAATTGCCTGAGAACATGTAATGGCAGAGCGCTCACTTCCGACAGCGCTTCTGTGGTCACCCACGGAAGGCGCGCCCGGCGACGGGCATTTCAGATGGAACCAGGGACGACGACTGTCCCAGGCCCCTCTCACGGGCTCTACACACGGTCTCCTGGGGGCCCGCGGGGCGACCCTGATGAGCTCCTGCAGTGATCCTGGCAGACACGCAGGAGGGACGTGGGCGAGGGTGGATCTCAGACGGCACTCTCTCGAGGGGAAGGGCAGGAAGTCTCACTGGATGGGGAAACCAGGCGTGGAGGGAAGGGAAGCCGTGGTGCAATCAGGGGGCACGACCACAGCGGGGAAGGCCTGGCTTTCAGGGGAAGACGGCCGCAGAGCCCGAGGACGGGCACCGGCCACTCCCCTCGGCTTCTACAGAGTCAATGTCAGCGTCCTAGGGACTGTGGTTTCCCCACCTTTTCAGCGACATTTGCAGAAATTGGATATAACCACGAGGATTTTATCTTTGAGAATAAAACCCAAAGGTCTTAGATCTCTCACGGGTACTTTGTCTCTGAAGTTGCGTGAGGAGCTCTGGGTCTGATGCTGTTGGAAGGAAGAGTTATCTGCTGCCGTAACCAATGCAGAGGGCCCGGGAGCCTCAGGGATCCTGTCCAAACGCAGCTGTTTGCTGTCGCCGCCACCGCATGGCGTCCAGGGGGTGTGATTTGGACACGCTTCCCACAATGACCTGCACCGTGCGGTGGAGCCTCGCTCTGGGCCTCTGGCCTGTCCCTGGATCTGGGGAGACACGAGTTACCGCTCAGGGTCCCATCACCCACCAGATGCACAAGCACAGGTGGCAAGAAGCACTAGTGCCCACACCCTCGAGTGGATCCTGCCCACAGTGCTTCCGCGAGCGAGACACACGGCCACACTGCGCTTCCGTGTCCTTGTCTGGAAAACAGAGGTGAGACCAGATCTGACCACAAAGGGTCGTTGTCAGTTTTAAGGAAGATGCCTCGTGCAGTGCCCGTGGGCTGGGACGTTGGCACCGAGTTCATGGCTCACAAGCGTGGTCAGGGCAGGTTCCGGTCGGGAAAGGGCTGTTCTTAGACGGCAGGTATTTAACTTTGAAAGTGACAAGAGCGATGGAACGGACACAGTAAACCCCAATAAATGCAGCCATCACCAGGGCCCTAGGCTCCAAGACCTGCCCGTCCATGTGCTTACCCAAGAGGAACTAGTGCACTGACCTGAGATCTCTCCTCCTTCCTCCGAATGGCCCCAGGAGAAGCTGCCAGACCAGGCGGTGCAGGGGAGCAGGGGGGTCCCCGAAGCTGGGGCGACACCTCCTTCCCAGTTCAGACATTCGATGTCTGCATACCGTTGGGCTGGTGCACCCCCTTTACGGCAGATGATTTTTCCTCTTTGTATTTTTATTACTGAACTGTATCTCCTTAAACTACAGCTTCAGCATTTGTCTGAACACAGAATTTCCGTTTGCCTCCGTGGAAATGAAGGTGGAGCCCACACAGTGGAGAAAATGATAGTAGCGAGACAGGCCCGGCGCTGACCTCCACCCTCCTCCATGGCTGGACCTCTCTTCTGACCCTTCTCACAAGCCCACGAGGCGAGTCCCACCTCATCATCGTTTCCGAGGCAGCGAGAAACTGAGCCCCTCGCTTAGGTCAGAGTCAGGAAGTGTCAGAAATGGGGTTGGAATCCTTTCTCTAAAGCACCACACGGGGTTGCCCCCGGGCCCCGTGATGTGATCAGGACTTTCTCAGCAGGCAGCACTGAAATGGAAGGGAAATGACCGTCCTGGTCACCTTCACCCCACGCAGGACGGCAACAGAAACTCCAGTTCGAAAGTAAGAGCAGCCATTTAGCTAGACACCAGCTGAGCTCTTCAGAGGACCCCGGAGCCCGTCGTGATGAGGGGCTCGGAAGGGTTGCTGCACTCGGCTGCACCAGCATCACGGAGAGGGCAAAGGTGATTCGCGAGAGGCCGTTCCAGCCAGCGGCTCTGCGGGCACCTGACGTCGAGGGGGCAGGATGTGGAGGGTCCGGCCCCCTCCACGTCGGCCCCCGGCATCCAGGGTGATGGGCGGGCAGGGGACAGCTGCTGGGAGTTGGGCAGTGACAGGGCTTGACCTACGGGGACAGCCAGCCTGCGTGGGCCAGGACTTGCAGAGAGGCAGCTTTCTCAGCTGGGACCCGCACACGGGCCTTGGAGGAAGGTCCATCTGGGGACGCGCCCAGTCGGCCTCTTCCAGACTCCGGGAGCGGCTGTACTTTGCCTCCAGAGCCTCCTGGCGCCGTCGCTGTCCTTTGCGGCACAGCAGTGCCCGAACTCGGCATCTGAAGACCGCGGCTGTGGGCCTGGCCCGACTCACGGCTCCGGGGGTCCAGAGCGCTGGCCCCCCGCCTAAGGAGGCCGTTCCTGTCACAGGGAGGCCGGCTTCCCGGGGGCCGGGAAGATGTGTCACCTCCTCCTTGGAGCAGCTCCCATCACTGTGCCGGATTTCATCCGCCGGTGTCGAGTCCCCGGGTCCAGCCCCCTCGGGCGGCCCGCGGCGCCAGCAGCTCAGGATAAGCAGGCCTAGGGGGACTCCAGTTACTTTCCACAGGTAGAGACTCACGAGGAGTTTTAGTTCCCCCATTTCCCAAACTCTCTGGAGTGCGGTTATATGCTTATCTTTTTAAATCTTAGTCCAGGGCCAGTCCTCTCCTAGGACCTGTCCGTTTCACGGTAACAGCGGCTGGAGGCCAGCGATTCCGGCCACGCGGCGTGTAGGGCCCCTGACGTCCCGTGGGCGCCCGTCCCCTCCAGCAGGCAAAGAGCGGAGGGCAGATGTTTCTGAAGTGGCGCAGCTGTTCTTTCCTGGTGGTGTGCATTGTTGTAGGAGTCATTTGACAAAAATCAGTTTTTTAAAGCCACGGCTATGTAGACGTGATCAAGAGAGGACACCGAGACCTGAGCGAGTGTGCCCTTCACACTGTCAGGACGGGCCATCCCGGGTTTGCTGGAAGTCGCAGGGGGAGCCAGCGGCCTGGGGCCCTCGCCACAGCTGGGCCGCGCCTGGCGTCTGCGGGGGTCGACGGCCCCAACTGGGGGCAGGAGGCTTTGCACGCGGGGCAGTTGGGTAAGAGGACACGGCGCCTCTGCCCACCGTGGACCTTCCTGTGTGGTGAGCGCAGGGCCCGTGCCGCCCGTGCCGCCCGGCACCAGAGCCCATCCTGCCCAAAACCCCTGCCCTCCCGGGAGAGGGGCCGCGCGGGACCGTCGGCGCCGCTGGGGCCCCGGATGCGGTGGCGGAGGCCGGGGGGCCGCGTCAGAGGGAGCGAGGACGGGCACGTGAAATGGCATCTGTGGTGCCGATCCTTCGGTGATGGGTGCCAGAGTGACGGCAACGGTAAAGCCCGTAAGATGCCCGCAATCTCGTTTCATAGAAGACTGAGACAGTGCCAGCTGTCTTTTCCAAAGACAATTATTATTATTGAATGAACAGTTATTACTATTACGGGGAGTTTGGGAGGAGCCGATGGCGCCCTCACTGCTCGCCCGGAGCTCGCAGGGTCCGTGGTGAGAAACCGAGTTCTCCCTGTAAATGGCGTGTGCACAAGTCTGTGCGTGCACGCACACGCGCGCGTGTGTGCGTGTGTGTGTGTGCGTGTGTGTGTGTGTGCGTGTGTGTGTGCGTGTGCGCGTGTGTGTGCGTGTGTGTGTGCGTGCGTGTGTGCGTGCGTGCGTGTGTGCGTGTGTGTGCGTGTGTGTGTGCGCGTGCGTGTGTGTGTGCGTGTGCGTGCGCGCGCGTGTGTGCGTGTATGCGCGTGCGTGCGTGTGTGTGTGCGCGTGTGCGTGCGTGTGTGTGTGCGTGCGTGTGTGTGTGTGCGTGTGTGTGCGTGTGTGCGTGTGCGTTTACTGATGTTCTAGCCTTGACCAGCTTGGGACACTTAGTTTACCTCTCAAAATGTTGGTTTTCTCATCTGGGAAAATAGAAATAGCAACGCACAAATCTGGGGCTTCTGGGGGCCCTCCGGGGGCTCCATGAGCCCCACGTGGAAAGGCAGCAGACAGGGCTCAGGTCGTTCAGCCCTGCTCAGCATGGTGTTCTCTTCTCCACCTGCACAAGTATGCACGTGTATGTGAGATGGCGTGTGTCAGATGCTGTACGCACTTGTGTACAAGACATGTGTACGTGTGAGGGTGTGTGTTCACATGGGAGGTGATGTGTGTACATGTCTGTGAGAGGACTGCATGCATGTGACATGGCTGACACGTGTTGTAGACGGTGTGTGGCTGTGTGAGGTGGTGTGTGCCTGTAGGTGAGACGGTGTGTCTGCCTGTAGGCGAGATGGTGCGTGTGCCTGTAGGTGAGAGTGTTGTGTGCCTGTAGGTGAGACTGCGTGTGTGCGTGTAGGTGAGGTGATGTGTGCACATGTTTGTGAGAGGTTGACAAATCTGGAGCACCCAGTTATTCTGAAGGCAAGGGATTCAACGTAGGGTTTCAAATAAGAAACTTTGAGCTCAAAGCACAGGGGCTGGGGGAGCAGTGTCGGGGCAGGGGTTCTTAGATGCGGAGCCAGTACTGGCAGCCGACACAGGGGCCTGGTGTGGGCAGCCAGGAAGCAGGGTGCTCTGAACGCACCAGCTTGGTTGGTTGGAGGAAAGGGAGCCAACCTTCGATGGATCTGAGGAAGAGTTGGTGCAGGGCATAGTGAGAAGAGAAGGGGGTCAAATGGATTGAGGTGAGGATCCCGAGGACACGGGGCACAGGTCGAGCCTGCACTGGTGCAGGTGGGGCCAGGAGTGAGGTCAGAGTACATCGTGGCCTGAAAGAAGGGACAGACCTGATCACGGGAGGACGAAGGATAAGAACGCCTCTAGCCTCACCCCAAAGAAGGACATTCAGGACAGAGAGGCCGTTGTCATGGAAACCGGGACACCCAATGGAAGAGAAGGAACTGAGTCTATTCTGAACGTGCTGAGCCCACAGGGCCTCTTATTCTCCCGACTGTCACCTGGGGAAGCCACCCTTCTCCCCACCGTGCCAGTGTGGCTGCCACATTTAGGCACTGCTTTTGTAAATGGCCTTTTAAAAAGTATTCTTAATGGTCAGAAGTGATCTTTCTTTAAATGTTTATTTTATTCTTAAAAATACTCAGGAGCCATTTGGAAATAAGAACAGTGAAATAGGGGGTGATCAGGTTAAATAATAAGGTCTTGGAGGAATCAGAAGTACAAAATGCTTAGAAAACGTAAAACTAGATTTCTAGTTTTGTTTGAGCATATCTTCAGATAATTCTGAATGAGAACTTCAAATATGACAGAGAAAGGTCGAAGTAAATATGTAACTTCCTAAGGTGTTTGAACTGAAAGATCTC
>NW_020172629.1:4261963-4264772 GCF_003031525.2 Neophocaena asiaeorientalis asiaeorientalis | reverse complement strand
ATATATTAGTTTTGCAAAAATTTTTAAAGCTGTCTCAGTACATGGTGGCACCCTATGTAAGATTATCTGCTAATTTGTACCCTACTTGCTAAAATGTGAATGTACATAATGCTGCATCCACAGAGAAGATTCAACCGTTTTTTACTCAGTTGGCTATTTGGCAGCTATGGGTGAATTCATACGGAATTCTGAAGGGCCATTACTGGATTTCTCAGAGTGACAGCTAACCCTGAACCTTCTGGGACTGCTCCATGTTGTGTCAGAAAGACAAGCTGCTGGCTCTTTCCAGAAACTTTGTCCCCATTAGATCTCAATACTTGTACACATGTTTGCAATGTAAAATCAGAAAATATCACTTCATAGTGATTCATCTTCTGTAGGCTTCAGGTACTAAGCCAAACTTGTCAGGCTGTGACAATTTTACATTTAATGGGAGCCTATTTTCATACATTAAGGCATACGTCAGTGTTTTCCTTAAAAGTATATGTGAACAGGAGAAAGCTGAAATGCATAATTATGAAATAAACATTTGCTTGGATTGCTGTTCTACTTTTAATTCCAAAGTAATTTCAGGAAAAAAACTGTTTCCAAACAATTATAGCGGACATGTACTATGTAATTGACAAAGTATGTGGAAGCACTTTTAACCCAAAAAGAGAGAGAACCCACACATTCTTCATAGCACTATTGTGTTTCATCCGTAGATAACGGCATGATTTAGCCATTTTCAGAAAAGTTAGATTCTTGTTCAAGTGGTAATGAGTCTTTCTTGCAAACATTCGCTCTAAGGAATTTTAGCTCAGTTTTGTGAGGAAGGATAAAATCTAGTCATGAACATACAATACATTTACTATACTGGACATCAATTATTAAATATGTATTTTATAGCTCTATTTTGTAAATAATAAAAGGTTAGATCTTTACAAAGAGGGAAATTGAAAGTAATACATCTTCTAGACTCTAGAATCTAGAGAATAAAAAACAAATTAAACTGTAGGGAGACTGCTCTGTTTGTAAACATCTGTCCGTATGAAGAGTTTTTCAAAATGCTACTTTTAATGGATGAACCATTAATAGTAATAATCAGGTTTTGAAGCTTTTCTTGTCCTTACAGGAACTGTAATTTCAAAGTTTGAAAAAGAAAATCTAAAACATATTCCTGCATATTTGTTAACCAATCCTTCAAGCATAAATTCTTGCTGAAATACATTTTTTGGTTTTAATGCAATGGTTTCATGTGATCCTGTTAAGCCATTGGAGGGAGTAGCACCTCTATTTCATAACAGAGTTCCTATTTTTGTATTTTGAAAATTCTAGATCAATCTGAATATAAGCCGAGATGAGAATAATAAAAGCTGAATTACGTTGGTGATTTTCTTTCTGTTTCGAGGAAAGAATTCACATTTTTCTTGAAATAAAGTAAAATATTTGAACGAATAATTTTATTATTTCTCCATTCCTCTCCATTTTAAAGATTTTATCGCAATATGTTAAAGTTGCTCGGGTGTCACCCCAGCTGGTGAATTTGATTGCCCTGCTTCCAATATGCAAGGGAGACTGGTGAGGAATCTACTCAAATGCAGCCCCTCTTGTTGCAATGGACTTGGCTTCTGTCTCCATGAATAAGGACTTGTCATTAGTGTCTAAAACTCTTCCAAATATTGTCCTTGAAAATATTGCTTTTCACAACTAATGCAGTTCAGTTGAGTCATCTACACTGACCTGTGCAAGCATCCTTTTTAGAAAATTATCTCAGTGACGGTTACTATATCACTAGGAGGTTGACCAATAAAACATCTTGCTTTTCAAAATTCATTCATTGATATAAAATGTTATTTTCTTTAACATTATATCGGTATGAAAATACAGTATACACATAGCTACAGTATTAAAAGGATCAAATTTCATTTTTATAACTTAAAATCATTTTTATAAATGGATTTATAAATCAAAAGTATTTTAAATATAATTCATGTACCATTATATTTTTTAAACAAAATTGCTTCAGATTTTCTGAAATCAAGCAAGTATCCCAGAAGGTCTTTTTGCCACTTTCTATCTTACCATAATATTGAAAATTCCTGATGTTTCCCATGACAGTCTTTCTCTATTTTGTTTTAAAATACATTTTCTCTGATCATTTAGTTCATTGGAAGTTTATTCTAATCAGTTAAATGCGTGATCTATAACAGTTTGGTGCTCCCTAAGTTGAAAATGAGATTTCTAACACAGAACATTAGGTTTTACACGTAACAAATGTGAACTGCACTTTAAAAGAAGTCTTAGCAAGATCAACATATCATTTTAAACTAGATTGTTTAGATATTTTGTAGGTTTGGGTGAATTTTACATATACTTCTTATTCATCAGCTAAACAATCTTAATTTCTATACGAATAGTATACGCATCAGATATAAATGATTCAATCAACATGCCTCTCAAAAACATTTTGCGTCACGTTTAGAAGTTTTCTCTGAAAATGTCATTGAAACTTATTATTAAATGAAGTCTAATCTCTCATGACAAAAAAAAAAAAAATCCCAACAGCACCATTCATTCTCCAAGATATTAGCTGAACCTAGTCTTACATTGTTGTCAAAACACTTTCCTACTAAAGTATTTTTAAGAATTAAAAGATAGATACATTTTTCCCGCCCTGGATGTAAGAAAGCATTTTTAAATAAAGGGAAATAGAGTGAAAACCTGGTGGATTAATTTATCAGTTTCTGAAACGGACTTGAAGGATCAGAACCTAAAATACAAATACATTCTTTTAATGAATTTCCTGGGCAACCCGTTCATCTTTAAG
>NW_020172629.1:4259090-4261895 GCF_003031525.2 Neophocaena asiaeorientalis asiaeorientalis | reverse complement strand
GAGGGAGCACTTGACAAGCCCTACCCCATGAAGAATACACTCTGTGGTGTGCACCAAGGCGTGGGTGAGAAAACAGACTTTCCTGCTCATAAAAACCTGCGTTAAGAGTTTAAGGCCCTTCTAACTGTTTAAAAAGTGACCACAGGCAAACTTGAACTGTGCCACCATCGTGCCACCCACCCTTCCTGAACGCACAAGAAAGACAGGGCATTAAATTCAGATTAAACCGGGAATGTGCTGCTTTGAGGTTGGAAGTGAAACCCTTTGGGACAACTGAAAAACTAGCTAAATAAAATGAATGTATTTGCTTATTATTTACTTATTTAACATGTCATATCGTGTTTGTATGGAAAGCAGGACAGTATCTGACTTCGAGCTGCACGCCCTCTCTGGGGTCGCCGACCCTCTGACCGCCCCCAGGGGCCCTGGACGACGCGGCTGGGGTCCTCCTCGCGCTGTCGGGCCTCCCCTCGGTCCGCTCCCCTGGCCATCCGAGCAGGGTCCTCACAGCCGGTTGTGGCTCCTGGCGATCGAGGGCAAGGAAAGTGAGAGGGGCGTGCAGCGGGAGGCCGGCCGGCGAGGAGGGTGCCGCCGAGGCCGGGCCCCTCGCGGGCTCCCGGAGCCTCTCGGCGCCTCACCGGGGATTGGGAGCTCGCGCAGGTTCCCCTCCAGCGCGGGTGAGCAGGCCGGGCGCTCCCCGAGGCGGCGCGGTCCCCGGCCCCGCGAGCCTGTTGCTATGGAGAGGCTGTTTCCCAGCCAGGCTGAGGGCGGCAGGTCCCTCCCGCAGGCCTCCCCTCCCTGCCGGCCCCTCTGTCCGCAGTCCTACCCCCTCCCCCGGCCGGGGCTCTACGGGGCCCCTCCCGCCTCCTCCCCTTCCCCCTCCTCTTTCCAGGAGGTACCGGGCCGACCCGGGCCCCCCGGAGGGCAGCAGGGAGGAACAGCCAGTCGGGTCTTGGTCCCCAGGTGGCGCGGGGCGTGGGCTCCGGGGATGGGAGCGATCCGGCGGCTCGCGGGAGGCCCGGCGGGTGGACAGAGGACAGGGGGTCTGTAGGCCCTGACCCGGCGTGGGGACGCGAGAGCAGGGGTGGCTCCCCCTTCGTGGCCTGCCGGCTGTCCGCGGGCGGTGTGCGCCCTGGTGGGTCGCTGGAGTGGAGCCGCGGTGCCCCTTTGGCCGCCCCGGAACTGAGTTCCCCCTCGAGCTTCTCGAAGCCCGGCGAAGCGGCCAGCAGGCCTCCAGCCCCCGCGAGCTCGGGCCGTTCAGGCCTACCGAGCCCGGGTTCTCGGAAGCGCTCGACTCCCGGCCCCTAGAAATAGCAAATGCAAGTAGATCTCAGCTTAGGCCTTCGGTCAGAGGCAGCGAGTCCTTCGGACACTTTAGACAGAGGCAAGCACTTCGCAGGCACTCGTGCCCGGAGCCCTGGCCCGGGGAGGGCGGGCCGGGCGGTTAGGCACTTCTGTTTCCGCGAGGGGAGCGCGACGGCGGGGACCCTCGGCGCGGGGCAGGTCTGGGGGCAGCGCCCGGGGCAAGGGAGGGCGGAAGCGGTGCGAGCTCGCCCGCTGGGCCGACCGGGCTGGGGGCGGGGGCCGCCGGGTGTGGGCAGAAGGGGCGTCGGGCGAGGAGGGGCCGCCGCCTCCAGCTGTCCCGAGCGCGGGAACAATGGGGAGGCGGTGGGAGAGGGGCACTGGGAGGAGGGCGCCCGGGTTTCCAGAAAAGGAGAAACTAAAGAGCCCTCCACAGACTGTCATCTGCATGTGACAAGATCTCCCCCCCACTCCTTTCTTTCTTCCCCTTGTGCCTGCAGCTGTGGGCCTCGAGAGCGCATTGTACGCACAGATGTTGGGTTTCAGCTCTCGCGCTAGGCTGCTCGGCGGGGGGCGCCGCGCACCGGGGGTGCCCCGACCTGTGGCTGCGACCAGGGGTCCAGAGCGGGGAGCGGGGAGAGTGGGGGTGAAAGGGCGGGGGAGCGGCCGCGAGTCCGCGGGGGGCCGCTCACCAGGCCCAGCCGGTCTGGTCGCCCCCCAGGCCCCTGCTTGGCCTCGGGCGCCGCCGGCCCGACTCAGAGTCGCGCCCTGGGCCCGCGCCCGGGGTCGGGGAGCTTCGGGAGGAGCGAGCGACTGAGAGCGCGGCCTGCGACCTCGCTCCGCTCCTTCTGCGGGGCAGTGGGCCAGGCCGGGCCTTTGACCTGGGGAAACGAGGACGCAGCTCGATTCCTTCCTTTCCCCGCCATCCCGTCCCGACGTTTTGGGCTGGCGGCCCGCATTTCGCCTGGACCAAATGGCGGCAAAGTTCTCAGTAGTTCCTGCGTCTTTGTAAGCGCCTTCGAGACCTAAACACTCGAGCGGGATTCCTGTAAGGGGCGGGGGGCGGGGGCGTTTACTCGCTGATTTGCCCGGCGTCATTGGCCAGCTTCAATTTGGAAAGGGAGCAAAAGGCCCCCAGGGCAAAAGTGTCAAAACTAACTCGGAAGAAGGATGTATCCTGAGTTTTTCTCTTGCAAAGAGTTTCGACGCCACCCCTCCCATAGCAGAGGTCACAGCAGGGCCGTGCAGGTTGACATTTCTTGCCGTGTCCCCTCTCCCCGGGGTGCTACCCTGAACTTGCCCAGTCTGAAGTGCGACTCGAACGATGAAAGGGAGAAAGGCTGAAAAGAAAGAAAAGGCGAAGGCCCGGGCTGCCGCGCTGTACAAATGACTGACAAAGCCGATGTCCATTCATAGTCTCGGGCGGGAGAGGGTGTTTGGAGAGCCGCGGCCCCTTAGCCAATTGCTGTCAGCACCCTGTGTGTGTGCGGGGGGGACATCGCT
>NW_020172629.1:4253905-4259074 GCF_003031525.2 Neophocaena asiaeorientalis asiaeorientalis | reverse complement strand
GGGGCTAACTGACTCGCAGCAGGCTGCCTGTCAAGTGCTCTGTTTGGCCGGGGAGGTCTGCGTCTGAGGTCATTCCCCAAGTGGGTCAGGGGTGGACATCCCGTGGTGACCCGGTCGGTGGCAGTCCCACCCCAGAGCTCCCCTTGAAGACCACCGGGGCTGGGCTGGGGCCACTGCCTCTCGGACTCCGCATCGCCATCCACTCCGGGCGGTTCGGACCAGCAAGAGGGCGGGGGCGGGGGCGGGGGTCGCAGATGGGGAGGGTTGTGGGAAAAGATGAAGGACGGGATGAGCAGCCGGCGTGGAAGGGAACCAACGTGGGAGCATTTTCCTCGCAGCCCGTTTTGGGGCGCTCTTCGCCCTCCTTATTGGGGCCGGAGCGCGCCTCTGTGCTGTCGAGGCGTCCCAGTTAGAGGACGCTGGATGGGCACCCAGGGAGGAGAGTGCCAGGGGCAGGAGGGGCCGTGTGTGGGAGTGCAGGGTTCTCTGATCTCCCCGGTCGGGTGGAGAACGCCTCCGAGCGGCCACCTCCCCTCCCCCAAAAGGAACCTGCGCTGTCTCGGCGCCCTCCCCGGTGGGGCGGCCGCGCGCTTGCCAGAGAAACTTCTGACGCGGAGCTGTTTGAAGGAGGGACTTTATTTATTGACTGCCTGTGTGGTTCTGAAGTGGGACTTGCCTCGGGGTTTTACAGAAGCCTCGGTCTCGGTCGGGGCCGTCGGGCAGACCCCGAACTAGGGGTTGAAACCTCAGCAGAAGAGACCCTGTGGAGCCGGAGCCGGACTCCCGCCCTTTTGTGTCATCAGTGCTCAGAGGTCGCTCCACGCTGGACGGCTGGGGGTGTCTGTCACAGTCACCAGTGCCTACTGCACCCCCAAACGCACAGCCGGAGGGTGGCCAGGAGCCATCGGCTGCAGCGGGCACGGTGCCCCCGCCAACCGCCCAGCTCCCCGGCCCGGCCCCTGCCCCCGCGTCCTCCTGCTCTGGGGTCCAGTGGCCCCGCTAAGTCCGCAGACAGCGGCCCCTGGTCGGCACCGGGGAGCCTCCCCGCCTGGGGTCAAGGGCGCTGCGGGGCCCAGTGGTCTTCGGCAAACCGGCCTTCTCTGGATGAATGCGAACGAAAGTGCGAGGCGGTGAAGGTTTGCGCGCAGGAGGGACACGGAAGCTCCCCTCTCTTTAGCAGCCTCGGAGGGGCCGCCCGCACGCAGCTAAGCACACCCCGCTTGGCTCCCGAGACGGGCGGCGAGGTGAGGCAGGGGACCTGTGCGGCTCCGCGGGGCCCGGGGTGGGCGGGCGTCGTTGGGCACACTGATCCTTGCCCCGCGGCCGGCGCGCTTTGTGGCCGGAGGGGCTGGGCCCCCCGCACTGTCCCCGCGGGAAGCGGGCTGGGTCCGCCTGGGGACCCCCTGCGCGCTGTGAATACCGCGGCTCCCAGGAACCCTCGACCCTTTGTGTCCGGCGCTGCGGTCCGATCTTTCCCACCTCGGTGCGGATCGCCTACAGGAGAAAGGCGGGAGGGACTGGGAACGAGAAGTGAGAAAGCCGGGGCCTGTCGAGGGGGAGGGGCCGAAAACGGCCGTGCGCCCCCGGGACCCGCGCTCTGAGCGGTGCCGCGGCAGGGTCCTGACCCGCGACGCCAGGCGAGCCTCCCAGAGGCGGCTTCTAAGCCTCCGCGAAGGAGAGAAGCAGAAACCCCAGTGCTGAGAAGGGCTTGATTCTTGCGGAGGGAAAACTCCTTCGAGAGCACGGGTGACCCAGGGGACGCCTGACCCCGGGGGCGCGCGCCCGGGCCTGGGCAGGCCGCGGACCGACTGTACGCTTCTGCAGCGCGGGCCCCCGGCCGCGCTTCAAGCTTATTGGTCGGGTTTGAGTTTGGATGCGATAAACATGCCGACGGAGCCTGAGAGGTGGCCGGGCCGGCTTTCTCCCTGGCCGGGCCACGTCGGTCCCTTCTCGGAGGGTCGCCCTCTGTTTCCCGCGAGACAATTTGCTGCTTATCAAGCTCTGCTAAAAATTAGTTCACACGGGGGTGTTTTTCCCACTTTAAACATAAATATCGTAAATCTTCCCTGACACCTGAAAACAGAGTATTTCCCCAAAACTGATCTCCTAGGAGTGCTTAAAGATCAAACAATTTATAATCTTCCGTGTATTTACTTTTATGCCTATGCCTGAACCATACCTCATAAATAGACGATTTTAAAACAGCGTATCCCCACTTTATTTTCATTGAGGTTTATATTTAAGAATAATTGTTTCTTGGAGATTGTTTTCTTTCGCCCGTATAAGCTTTTTTTTTTTTTTTTGGCTACTTGAATGGCAGATTTGCAAGTACAATTTCATCTGCACAACGAACAATAGCCTTCAGCTGCACAAAGGATTCCTCCCACCCCGAATTCAGACCGCAATGCCTCTTGCTCTGATAATAGCTTCTGAAAAGATTTTGTAATGCAGAGAATTAATACATGATTATTTCCGCCTGACTTCTCTCATTTATTAGAATTCTGTGGCCAGTTCCAAATTAAAAATAGTTCAGTTAACAGCTTTAAAAAAATACTTTTAAAATATTTTAAGACACCGCCCCCCCCCCACAATATTTTTAAGTTTGGTCATTCCTGTGGCCTGAAAGCTGTTAAAAATTTTGATCGGCTTTAAAGTGATAGTTACTATATCTTAGTAAAATATATCTTAGTAAACTTAGCATGAAATTTCCAAATAATTCTAAGATGGTTCATCTGGGAAACCAAAGACAGACTTGTTTTTAACCATGCATTAGTAGTCTCTAAAATTAATTTCTAAATATTACAGAGAAAAAGATCTTTACAATTATAGTAACATAAAAGTGCAGAGGAACACGGGATACGGCTGGGTTTGCAAATCAAATTCTTTAGAAATGATGCAAATGAAAACAACAATATTAGAAGTTTAGTATCAATGAAATTGCTGCATGCCTGTGCCCGTAAGTTTTTGGGTACAAGTGTGTTTTAAAATTGAAGCCAGTGATTTCGATAATGAATTGCTAACTGGTTGCGTAGCACAGCCTTGGGAAAATGCTACACTTTTCTACCCATCAACAAATATTTTTTACCATAAAGTTATATATTGGTGTGGCTACCTCACAATCAAGTTTGGGTATACAATGTTCTTTTTTCTTCTTTCTTCTTTTATTTTAGGCTTACCACGTGGACAGCTTAAAAAAAAAGTTTTGAAGGCATTTTGCCATAAATGGCAAAGAAGATAAAGGAAGCCCCAGGCACCTTCACTTATAAGCACAGATCAAAATAGTTTAAATAGGTCAGGACAATGTCTGCAGATTCTAAGAGCAATTCCACTGATTGCCTCTGTGGTCACATATGCATTTCAAATCACAGCTTTTGCAATATTTTATATTCTGAGTTCAAGGAGCTGCAGGTGGAGATGGTTGAGTGGAAGAAATACGCAATGTGCTTCCGTTTACTCTCGATGCATCTAACCTGATATAAAGTTGACTTACTCTTCCTGATTCTTATAAAAAATCATACTTTTCCTGCTTCTGCAACTTAGTATTAAGTGCTTGTATATGTGTCGCCTGCACCCTGGGGTACACAAACACCCCGTGCTCCCTGTGTGACCAGGCTGCTTGGGACGGCTGCTTCCTCCACCTTCCCCCTCACCCCTCCCCTGCTCCAAACTTTCCAGGGGGTGGGAGCTGCCACTGTACAGAAGGAGGCGGCCTGACTGTAAATGTCAAAGTCATAAATATTTAAACATTATTTTCTTTTCAATTTCAAGTCAAGACTGACAAGATGCCTCTAATTAGTGGAGGGCTCTCGGCAGGGCTCAGCGCCAGGACAAGACTGCAGGAAAGCACCTGTAGTTACAGCCCCTCGGCCTGGGGGAGCAGGGACCCAGGTCACTCCTGGACAGGACAGAGGGTCAGACTCACTTGTAAGCAAAGGTACCCATTGCTTTCTCTTAAATCTCCTGGTTAGCAGGGGTCCCTTAAGATTTTTTTTAACTCTACAATAAAGAAAGGCTATACAATAATCATAGTTACTTAAACTCAGTCACTGTGCCGAGGACGGAGTTCACGCTCTTTAATTTTTAAAACAAAGTGTAAATTTTTATTTCTTCCGGGATTCCTCAGTCCTGACTTGCAGCCAAGAGTTTTTCCTCCCCGCGTGACCTTCCCGACAGCACTAGGTAGGACGTTGGAGTCATTGAGGGCGCCCCAAGGAAGAGCGACTTTTCGGGCTCCAACCGAGGTGCCCAGGGGCCAGCGAGAGGCAGGATTCCCAGCCGGGCCCTAAGATCCTGCGGCCGCAGCGTCACAGTGGCCCAAACCGGCGCATCCCTCTCTGTCCCCAACAGGCTTCCTTCCTCTCCTGGTCAGATCCCTCCTCCCCGACCGCGCCCGCTGTCGAGGCCCCTCCTTGACCCGGTGCTCGCCCTCCCCGGCCTCACCAGACCCCTCTCCTGGATGCGGGAGGACCACTGCCACCCCTTCCCTGCGGGGCAGCTCCGGCCCAGGCGGCGGGGAGCTGGACGGGACCGTAGAAAGTGGGACTCAGTGGGCGTGGAGTCCCGTCCTCTTCCCCGGGAGCACCTGGGACCCAGCGGGGGCTGCGCAGCTGGCCGGAGACAGAGCGGGGCCCAGGGAGGAGGGACCCGGGCAGTCACTCTCCTTGACATTTTTCTTTGACCTCTGAGTAAACTCCAAGCGCTGCGTGAGGGGAGGCCGGGCAGGCCCCTTTCCGCTTCCCCGGCCGAGCGCAGCCTACGGGTCACGGTGACCGTCGGTTTCCGGCAAAAAGGACCGAGCCGGCCGTGCGGCGACACTTAGGGCTGCCCGGCCTCCCTCCCGGGGGAGCGCCCCGCCGGGGTCTCTCCTGCCGCCCCAGACCCGGGCCAGGGTAAAGTGCAGGCGCCGCTGCCGGCCTCCTTAGAGGGCCCCTGCGCGTTCACGGCCTCCCACCTGGACCCGAGCGACAATCGGGCTACGCTTGTGCCCCTTACCCAGCGAGACCCCGCGCCTGGGCCGGACCCTGCTCAGGTCCTCAGTCCTCCGCGCGCTGGCGACCGCCCGTCGGTTGCGCACTGAGGTGGTGGCCACCCACCGAGGCGCTGCGCGTCCCCTCGGAGCCAGGCTGGTCACCGCGCGCGTGTGCGCTTCACGTCGCGGGGCAGGAGGGT